>NC_060141.1:113975631-114280569 GCF_021461385.2 Schistocerca piceifrons | reverse complement strand
TTAAATGCAGAGGAGAGAGCAGATAGATGGAAAGAATACATTGAAAGCCTCTATGAGGGTGAAGATTTGTCTGATGTGATAGAAGAAGAAACAGGAGTCGATTTAGAAGAGATAGGGGATCCAGTATTAGAATCGGAATTTAAAATAGCTTTGGAGGACTTACGGTCAAATAAAGCAGAAGGGATAGATAACATTCCATCAGAATTTCTAAAATCGTTGGGGGAAGTGGCAACAAAACGACTATTCACGTCGGTGTGTAGAATATATGAGTCTGGCGACATACCATCTGACTTTCGGAAAAGCATCATTCACACAATTCCGAAGATGGCAAGAGCTGACAAGTGCGAGAATTATCGCACAATCAGCTTAACAGCTCATGCATCGAAGCTGCTTACAAGAATAATATACAGAAGAATGGAAAAGAAAATTGAGAATGCGGTAGGTGACGATCAGTTTGGCTTTAGGAAAAGTAAAGGGACGAGAGAGGCAATTCTGACGTTACGGCTAATAATGGAAGCAAGGCTAAAGAAAAATCAGGACACTTTCATAGGATTTGTCGGCCTGGAAAAAGCGTTCGACAACATAAAATGGTGCAAGCTGTTCGAGATTCTGAAAAAAGCAGGGGTAAGCTATAGGGAGAGACGGGTCATATACAATATGTACAACAACCAAGACGGAATAACAAGAGTGGACGATCAAGAACGAAGTGCTCGTATTAAGAAGGGTGTAAGACAAGGCTGTAGCCTTTCGCCCCTACTCTTCAATCTGTACATCGAGGAAGCAATGATGGAAATAAAAGAAAGGTTCAGGAGTGGAATTAAAATACAAGGTGAAAGGATATCAATGATACGGTTCGATGATGACATTGCTATCCTGAGTGAAAGTGAAGAAGAATTAAATGGTCTGCTGAACGGAATGAACAGTCTAATGAGTACACAGTATGGTTTGAGAGTAAATCGGAGAAAGACGAAGGTAATGAGAAGTAGTAGATATGAGAACAGCGAGAAACTTAACATCAGGATTGATGGTCACGAAGTCAATGAAGTTAAGGAATTCTGCTACCTAGGCAGTAAAATAACCAATGACGGACGGAGCAAGGAGGACATCAAAAGCAGACTCGCTATGGCAAAAAAGGCATTTCTGGCCAAGAGAAGTCTACTAATATCAAATAGCGGCCTTAATTTGAGGAAGAAATTTCTGAGGTTGTATGTCTGGAGTACAGCATTGTATGGTAGTGAAACATGGACTGTGGGAAAACCGGAACAGAAGAGAATCGAAGCATTTGAGATGTGGTGCTATAGACGAATGTTGAAAATTAGGTGGACTGATAAGGTAAGGAATGAGGAGGTTCTACGCAGAGTCGGAGAGGAAAGGAATATGTGGAAAACACTGATAAGGAGAAGGGACAGGATGATAGGACATCTGCTAAGACATGAGGGAATGACTTCCACGGTACTAGAGGGAGCTGTAGACTCTATGAAGAGGTTAGCACAGGAAAGGAATTCGTGGTGGGCCGCATGAAACCAGTCAGTAGACAGATGACAAAAAAAAAAAAAAAATTCCGTTAAAGGTCCTCCATGACTTCCTGTCTTGCCCTTCTAAATGTGCTACTTTACCCCTCAGTGCGGACCAGCTGACAGACTCTTCCGGCATTGTGTAATCTGCTGCAAAATCCTTATCCAGTTCATCTTCCCCTATTATCCCCAGATTCGCTATTACGGTACCCCGTGCTAACTGCACCTCTTCAAGGCCAAAATTATCAATACTGACAGCCACAACCTTTCTTCCTTCTATTTCCCGCACGTAGGACACGCTATGGCGCGTAAAACACTTCATTTTATCCAGCGGCTCATTCTCAGACAAAGGTTCAACGACACACAACGAATTTAGCGGCACACTAGCTCCAACATCTGCCCAGATTATTTTCCCTGTACCCTTCGGTATAGTATCCTGTGAGTTAACCCTAAGGGACCTTGTACGCAGTTTAGGTGGCCCACCCTGCGTCTGGGCGGTTCCTTGCGACAGTAATGGTTTTTCGGCCACAGAACCTAGGCGAAATTGTATTCCATCCAGTTCTACTGTACACCGTTCCAGGTTAACTTTTGCGTGATGCACAACCAGGAAATCCAATCTGAGTATGACATCATAGCTGCTGTCAACAGCTGGAAGAACCTCTACCTTCTCCTGGAAGTTCCTCATTTCCACTCGGAAGTTTAACACCGCTGATCTGAGTGACTTCACCTGTCCCCCACCCACGACACTTAACGCCCAGCGTAGTGGTTTTAATTCTACTTTACCAAGTACATTTCTACTCGCCACGGATACCTGAGACCCGGTATCCAATAAAAATTTGCACTATCTGCCTCTCACCAAGCCGGTCAGAAAAAAGTTTGCCACTGATTCTGCACTAGCATTAATCCTTACCGGGGGGTGTTGCACAGTGGATACACCACCCCCTGCCCCGTTTAACTGAGGGGGGTGAGGCCCACCTTGCGGTTTCCTATCACGTTTCTGCCAGGACCCATTGCAATTACGCTTCCGATGACCCCAACGTCTGCATTTCCTGCTCTGCACTTCCTTGCAATCGCGTCTAATGTGTCCCATCCGACCACATCTGAAATATTTTATTTCTGCATTAAACACTGCTTTCTTGTCCCGTGTCTTTGTTACTGCTTCAACTTCCTCTAACGCCACAGTGCTTCCGACTGCCTCATTGAGAGTCTTCGGGAATTCCATCCTAATCTTGCGGGAGGTTTCAGGTTGTATTCCGTGCAAAAATGCGTCTAGTGTCCTCTGCTCAGCTTCCTGCAGAATAACTTGATTAACCCTATCGGAATCCGTTAGCTTATAGGTATTAACATTAATTTTTCGAATTCGATCTACAAAAGCTTCTATTGATTCCCCATTCCTTTGATACATTCTATTCAATTGTTCCCGATAATATCTAGACGTATTTTTCCTCCGATATCTTTCCAGCAACCCTTTTCTGAATACTTCAAATGTCCGAGCATCCCTTAATTCTTCATGGCATGTAACGTACGCTCTGGCATCCCCAGTTACTTTCAACTTAGCCACATGCAAAAGTGTTTCTACACCCCAATTTCCCAATTTAGCGGCCGTGCTAAGGTTTAAAAAAAAAAAAAAATCATAACATCCTCTTCAGCTTTTCCTGAGAAAGGGGTGACCAAAGACGCAGCATTAGTGCCATGAATTACTGCATTAACAGGAAACCGTTCTTTGCTCACTTCTTTAGACCGAGCAAGCTCTATCTCTAATTCCAACACTTGCTCAAGTAGCTGCTGGATAGCCACCTCGGCTGACACAGACTGCTCCATCACTATCAGCTATTGAATCGAGACTACAGTAAGCCCAGAAAGAAGAACAGGAAGGGAAGACGGACTATGCTACAGGTTCAGACAAAATACCAAACAAAAACTTGGCACTTACTTGTCATGTTGCAGGAGTTGCTGATCCATTGTTGCCCTTCTCGGGTGCCACATATCCTCATCGATTACCAGCCACAATTTCCTCCAAATCCACGGCAAAGACCGCTACTGTCACCGATTGTAACAGGAGTGTGGGATTCGCAGGTTGCCCGACTGACACCACTTGTAATAGGATGACCGGAGCGGTTGACATGGTCGTGGCTAGGTAGAAGAAGGTGGCTGTTTTTAGCAATCTTCCTCTTTATCGTTGGCTCTTCCAATACATTTTCCAGTAGCTCAGACCCACTGCTCGTGTCGTGGTGGAGACGTGCTGATGCACGCAGTCCGGGGAACGCGACGCCGTGTTCGGTCAGTGACTGTGCAGGCGGTAGGAGGTTAGCAGCATGAGGCCTGGCCCAGCTCACCCCCTGCAGATGCAGTGGCTCGTGACGACGCCGGGAGTCGCCGGTGCAGCAGCGGGCAATGCCCTCCACTAGCTGGTCCTTGGGGACAGCGTCACAGATGACGACGACGTAACAGCGACCGAATCGGTCGAACCGAATGCCGACGCCTACCTCTGATGCCCTTAAATAGTGCAGACCGCTGCTGAATCCTCCGGTTACGCGGCGGCGTGTTTATTAGAAGGTTCTCGATGAGTTGGCTAATGCAACCGCACCACACGCGGCCCGCGCCTGCGTAATTCTGCTAATGCTGCGTTCTGATGGCTGCATAGCCCTTACACACATAACGACGTTCGTTGCAAAACTGTGTCAACTGCATAACGCGCCGGCCAGCCTTCGTCCGCAGTCTGCCATGAGGCTGGCGCATGGCGCACTGAAACACATTAAATCACAGTTTCGCACCATATTTACTAAAAATAACCCCTTGTCCTCTAGAGAAGAGAGGTATCAATGTTGGTCACTGAAGCCTGGTATGAAGTCGGCGTTCCAAAACATCCCAAAGGTGTTCTATTCAGGTCAGGACTCTGTGCAGACCAGTCCATTACAGGGATGTTATTGTCGTGGAAGCACTCCGCCACAGGCCGTACATTATGAACAGGTGATCGATCGTGTTGAAAGATGCAATCGCCATCCCCGAATAGCTCTTCAACAGTGGGAAGCAAGAAGGTGCTTAAAACATCAATGTAGGGTTGTGCTGTGATAGAGCCACGCAAAACAACAAGAGGTGAAAGCCCCCACCGTGAAAAAAAATGACCACACCATAATACCACCGCCTCCAAATTTTACTGTTGATACTACACACGTTGGCAGATGACGTTCACCAGACATTTGCCATACCCACACCCTGCCATCGGATCACCACATTGCGTATCGTGATTCATCACTCCACACAACGTTTTTCCACTGTTCAATCGTCCAATGTTTACGCTTCTAACACCAAGCGAGGCGTCGTTTTGCATTTACCGGCATTATGTGTGGCTTATGGGCACCCGGTCGACCGTGAAATCCAAGTTTTCTCACCTCCTGATGCAGTTTGGAATTACTGTGTGATGGTCTATATAGATGTCTGCCTATTACACATCACGACCTTCTTCAACTGTCGGAGGTATCTGTCAGTCAACAGGCGTGGTCGGCCTGTACGATTTTGTGTTGTACGTGTCCCTTCACGTTTCCACTTCACTATCTCATTGGAAACAGTGGACCTAGGGATGTTTAGGTGTGTGGAAATCTCGGAAACAGACAGAGGTATGACACAAGTGACTCCCAATCACCTGACCACGTTCGAAGTCCGTGAGTTCCGCAGAACACTCCATTCTGCTTTCTCACGCTGTATAATGACTACTGAGGTCGCTGATATGGGGTACCTGGCAGTAGGTGGCAGCACAATGCACCAAATACGAAAAAGTATGTTTTTGGGGGGTCCGGATATTTTTGATAACATAGCGTATGATACCAGACAAACCAAATACCGAAGCGAAGCAGCGCTTACCGACCACCTTAGCTGCGTCCAGGAAGACAGTTCGCTGAGTGCCAGCGTCAGAGTTGAAGCGTCTGCATCTCCGGCATTCAGCCATAAATCGTAAGCATCTCTCCCATCTGGTCGTGGAGTAGCGTGTTCGAATCTCTCCCTGGTCTTCTGTAGAGTGCCCAAATACTTTGCATAACCCTCTTGCTGGTGTCTCCGTGAAAGAAAATGCGCGCCTAACGCTGACAACGGCCAATCACAGCCTTTGTCTAGTTGTCGGCCTATCAAAACAGAGAAAATTATCATTCCGATATCTCCTCGGTTAGGCTCCAGAGAAGTATCCGCTAAAAAAATCAGCGGCCGATGCAGGCGCATGATTCGTGTCTACCAATGAGGGCAGAGGACATCGCGCTCGCGTTTTCCCCCCCCCGTAAGTTAATTTCAAAACAGCCTGCCAGACACGACACCGTGAACGACAACTCACGCGTCCCGTAATCACCACGGAGGGCACCGTCATGTCACCTGGGTACTAGCATGTAAGCGGACTGTTCTAAGACGCTCTGCTCAGAAATTCTGGAGTGTGGCCGACACAGGTCCGTCGTGTTGCGTCCAGGTACGGTGCCTTTCAGTCATCGCCTAAACAATGTGGGCGATTTCCCCTTTCGAAAGTCGCTTTTATCCCCACTTTCATCCACATACAAACACGTGTCTCCAGGTCCCTACAGCGTGGATGGAGACGGCGTCTCAGGCTTCCCACGTTCCAAGAGCTCACGAAATTAACACAGCAAATCTCATCCCATTACACAGCGGGAGGTTTCATTTCTTAAGCGAAAATAATATTGCTGCTGCGTTACCATGTACGAGAGGCATTTGAAAAGTCAGTGCAAAAATAAAAACTACTTATGTGTTTGGGGTAAACCATTTTTATTTTTCGACATAGTCTCCTTTTAGACTTATACACTTCGTCAAACGCTATTCAAATTTGTTGATCCCTTCCGAATAATAGGAATTGTCCAAGTCTGCAAAATAGCTATTAGTTGCTGCAATCACCTCCTCGTTTGAATAAAATCTTTGTCCCGCCAGCCATTTCTTCAAATTGGGGAACAAATAGCAGTCCGAGAGAGCCAAGTCTGGAGAACAGGGGGGATGCGAAACGAGTTGGAATCCTGTTTCCATTAATTCTGCGACCACAACTGTTGAGGTGTGTGCTGGTGCATTGTCGTTATGGAAAAGGACTTTTTTGCCATCCAATCTCCGGCGTTTTTCTTGCAGCTCGGTTTTTAAACGGTTCAACAACGATTAATAATATGCACCTGTAATAGTTTTACTCTTTTCCAGATAGTCGATGAGGATTATCCCTTGTGAATCCCAAAAGACTGTCGCCATAACTTTCCGGCCGAAGGAATGGTCTTCGCCTTTTTTGGTGCAGATTCTCCCTTGGTAACCCATTGTTTAGATTATTGTTTGGTCTCAGGAGTATAGTAATGTATCCATGTTTCATCCATAGTGACGAAACGATGCTTACAGTCCTGCGGATTCTTCCTGAACAGCTGAAAACCACCCTTGCAACACTTCACACGATTCCGTTTTTGGTCAAGCGTTAGCAATCGCGGACACCATCTTGCGGATAGCTTTCTCATGTCCAAATGTTTATCCAAAATATTATGTGCCCGTTCATTCGATATGCCCACAGCACTAGCAACCTCACGCACCTTAACTCTTCTGTCATCCATCACCATATCATAGATTTTATCAATGATTTCTGGAGTCGTAATCTCTACAGGGCGTCCAGAACGTTCAGCGTCACTTGTGCCCACATGGCCACTCCGAAAATTTTGAAACCACTTATAAACTGTTCTAATCGAAGGTGCAGAGTCACCATAATGTTTATCAAGCTTCTCCTTAGTCTCCTGAGGCGTTTTGCCTTTCATAAAGTAATGTTTAATCACCACACGAAATTCTTTTTCGTCAATTTTTTGACCATCACTCGACTTCCTTGATTCACACAAATGCCAAACACAAAGAAATAGACCAATATGGCTGAAACTTGGTGTGCGTTCTTTCCAAAGATGCTACTAACTAAAAATGACCTCGAGACGCGCCAGTGGTGCCATCTCTCGGACTCTGCACGGACTTTTAAGCACACCTCGTACATAAAATGTTGAAATGAGAGCGTTATTTACTTGTTGTCCTGCAATTATTTCTGCTATGGTTGTTGTGAACTTGTTCTTCCACCGGATTACTGACGGAATACATCTTAAATGGTGTCCGAAATTGACTGACATGAAACGAGTCAGCAAGAAGTGAAGGACGCGTTTGAAGCTATTCTAAAGGTCAGCCAAAGTTGTCCCTCTTGCTCTTGCCCCGACTTAAAGGATTCATGTTCCTCACTGAGGTATGATACTATTACCTCTTTACCACTTTTGCTGAATGTGTAAATCTTACTACTTATTTTAGTTTCTTTTGTGAATACGACGAAAGGAGTAAATTATGAATGACCAAATTGCAACTCACACTTAGCTCTCCACGTTGGTATGAATTCATAATAGATGAAACGAGTCATCTTTCAGTGAAATATCTCAAATTTCATCACAATGATTGAGGCAAAGTTTGAACTGTAGATCAGGGAATACAGAGAACTCTTGTAGTTCTCACTGCAGTTTCAACCAGCGGGAAGGGGGAAAAGTGCACTCCTCATTAGATTGCTAAAAATCCACCAGTTTCATCACAGACCATCAGCCGTTCTTAGAAACCTCGGACATCCTCCGCTACCCACTTCGACGGAAAGATAGGAACGTAAGACAACGAAACGCTTCATAAAAGCGACTTCTTATTTTTACAACTTTAAGTGAAACTGCTTGCTGTTGCTACGCGAATTGAATATTGTCTCCATAGAAATATCATCTTTAGGTGGAGTAGCTGCCCTTATCAATCATCTATCTCCTCACTGCCAACAAAGAACAATTTAGTGTCACAGGATATGTGCTTTTTTGAATAACAATATATTTCCTCAATCTACCTCACATTAAACCATAGTCATTGAGGCTGTAACATCTCATGTTTATTTTAAAGGTTCCATTGAGGGAAATAGTATTATTACGATAGATTTCAATACGACTAGCTCTGCGATGCTTAAGAAGGCGGCGATGTGCATTTTTAAACTCTCTCATCGAGCAATAAATTGTCTTCCTCTCCGCGAAGGCGCTAACATTGTCAGAGATTAGTTGCGGTTAATTATTCGTAGCAGATTGACACTTCTTGGAATAAACTCATCCGCCATTTTGTAGAAGTATAATATGATTAATGATAACCTGGCTTCAACGTATTTAGCACATAAAAGTAGCATATATGAATTCACATTCGCAATCGACAACAAACAATGCTCTAAATAAAATTAAAGAAAAGGTAAATGAAGCATTCTCTTTAACATTTAATCGTCACTACCAATCCTCTCAGATTTTCACGTCCCCAGGATAAGCTGCCGGAGAGAGACAATTTCGTGGAGAAAGCAAGTTGTTCTCGGTAATTTCAACGGCCACAGTTATAATAATAACCTCAAAGGGACGTTAAATTTAACATAACATTCAGTTACGAAATCTCAAACTTTATATCAAACGAGATAAGAGGAGTGGCGTCACATGGATTTCTGAACTGCATTTCCATCGGACTTGCGGAACAGCTTGAAATATTATTGTAAATTTAGCGGTTTGTCTTATATCCATATAACTACGGATCAAATAATTAATCCATCTTTTTTAAATTTCGTTGCTTGTTCAGTGTGGATCTGAGCGAGGACTTAGAATGTAAAAATCTAATTTCAGTATATAAAAATTACTGTAGCATGCAGAATTTTTGCCATGACAGTGCTTTGTGTTTTCGTTTGATTTTTAATTAAATTGTTTTGTACATGTTGGCGTTAATTGATCAGCCACTATTGTATGCAACTAACGATTGTGACCAGTGCAGTTGCATTTAACATTACCAATTATTGACAATAGGCTACCTAAGAGCATTTAATTTAATAATTTCGTCATTGAATTAATATTTCAACTTTCATGATGGGTTTACGCAGCTACTCTGGGTTTAGGTTGGACGATGTGAATTCACCAGCTTCCGAACCTGAGACTGATCCAGAAAGAGCGATGGTATTAACTACCGAACAGAAAATGAACAATATGGCAGTAGTAGGTGCTGTGACTCGCATTGCAAGCAAAGTAAATACGATAAATTCTATCGTAAGAAAACCAGCACGCATTAAAAACGAAATAAATACAATAGATTCTATCGCGGAACAAGTTGATACGATAAATTCTATCGCAGAAAAGTTCAATACAATTGAATCTAAAATGGGAAAGAGCAATCAGGCAATAGCTTAGCGAGAAAAAATTAACGAAACTTTTAAAGTGGTATCAACTGGAATAGACATACAAAGAGACGAAAAAATAAGTGAGTATATTTCATCAATGAAGAAAAAAATGTCCGATTGGACAGCTCATCAATGTAAACAAATTGAGGAAACTATTCAAACAACATTCTCCACAATGGAGCAGTTGCATAATGATCACACTGCGCAGAGTGAGGAAGATCACTGCAAGAACAGCACTCGTTAAACGTTTACCTAATATGGAAGTGTGCGTTTATGAAGTTATGGGAAAGCAACTACCAAAACACGTTAATAGCTTGTACCAATTAGCTAGGGAAATAAAGTCCATGCACCTTGAAATTACTGAGTTGAAAAGTAATCTGAAACTATTGTAAGCTGGTGCAGCTATGTTTGATGCGAATGACATGTCTAGCATAAACTGCCACATCAAGCCAACAACCATGGCAACATGCACACTGATAGTGGACATAGTCAAGAAAAATCAATCTTGTATAACATGTTATGGGGGCTGTGCCTTGTCTTGCTACCTATTTCATGGAGGAAAACATGCTCTGGCGGAGAAAGTTTGCAACTTTCTCGCTGGGATGTAATGATACCCAAACTGTTGTATTCATACTCAAGTCATTCAAATATGTCATTCTGAATAGCTGGAATGACACACAGAACATTAAATTTATGGCAGTTTTATGCATGGTGATTCCACCTCTTGGGCGACTGACGTGTTTGAAAAATATCTAAAGTAAAAAATTTCGAAAAGCCTTCCTTGAATTAGTACTGGTCCAAAGGCCAATAAGAGGGACTAAGGAAACAGGTGTTTAATCGTGACATGTATTAGAGTAAGCAAGGAACTTCGCAGGCTTAAGTCGAGAAATATTAAAATGAGAGTTCTTATAATGCAAGGCAGCGCTAACTCTATCTGTTAAGGTTTATAGAACCATTGGTGCTGTAGATGTGTGTAATATGGCTGTCATACTGCAAGCCCGCCTTAGGGTGAAACTAAAACACCAGGTAGCGTTTCACACTTTCCTTATCATTGATAGCTTGGTTGCAAATTGAATCCTTGGCATTGATTTGCTTGTGGAGAAGAATGTCATGATCAACTTCTCTGCCAGAATCTTTGTTTTATGTTTGGGGATCCAGCTCTTGAAGGTTAAGTTGCTTGCTTTAGCTGAAGGCCATAACTCATTCTGTCTACAGGTATGAGTACAGTTTGAGATACCAAATACGGGCCCACATGCTGCAGCACCATAAGGTCTTGTAGTTCAATTGAAAGGGTCCTGTAGTCACCTTTCATTAGTCCGGTAGCCCATTTTCACTAGTATTTCTCTTTCCTTCCTTGTTTCTCTTTTCCCATAATTATCATAGTGGTGTGATTGAATGAATGTGGTTGTGTGTCACGTTGCTAGACGGTGGCGTAGTCTGCTGCAGAAAGTCTGCGATAGTCGTACAGATTCAGCAGCAGTGGTACAGAATAGCCAACTCTCGTAGTGGTCAAGTCGGCAAAGAGGTTTTCGCTATTTGTGAGAAATCCACCTGCGTTATGTTGGTGGCGGAAATGGCATCTTTGGGTTTTCCGGACCACGCGGAGCGTGGAGGAGGCTGGAAAAGAAGCGGGAGGCAGTCTGCCGCCGGTACGGGAAGCGTCCACAGCTGTGCTCCAGTCGAAGAAGGGTGAGTTAGACTGACCGCGTGGCGCGCTGTTACTTGGCGAGGGGAGAGCTGTTAGCTTTTGGTCTCGCTTTTCAAACCTGGAGGATTGCTTTGCCTTGTCGCAGCAAGGAATGCAAAACTTTGGCAGATTTTTCTTTTAGCAAATTTCTGTAGCGGACTTGGATCCGCCGGAAGAGCGCCACACAAAGGTGTCGATAAGAAGTGAGCACTCGCTTCTGTATGAATGTCTGTTTGCCTTCAGCTGTGCCTGCATAAGCTTTCACCATTCTAAATATTTAGAGCTTTGCCTTCTCGTAAATTTTCCTTGCTTTATGTGTCTTTCGTCCGTGGGGAGCCAACCACGTGGTAGAACATTATAGTTGTTGGGCTACCGGCATCACTAACTGTCCGATCGCATGTTTGTTTTAGATAATGTTAACATGATTGTGTGATGTGATATTGTTGCAATTTGGGCACTATACCTGGAAATTGTGTCTCCACAAACCACGTGTTATCAGGAATCGTGTACATGCCTCACATCCTTATCTTAGGAATAAATGATTTTATCTAGAATTTTCTCTTGTGTTCCGAGATTACGTTTTTGCACATCCAATGCGTTTCCTTATGCACAGGTCCAGTGATTAGTCTCCCCTTGTATTTTATAACAAATGCTTTAGATTAAGTCTTATTTTCAGGTGTGTTGCTGGGAGCTGATCTTATGCAGTGTTCATGCATTTTCTATTTTATTTTAAATGTTTGATTGTCGTGAACAGTGCACGGGCAATACTATTAATTACATCGTATCCGCTATGAGCGACCTCACAACGTATGCACTTTTGTGAGTTTTTGGTCTGTGATCAAATTAATTTATTTTCCGACTCGACCAAACCTTCGATTACTTGTATGGTTAGAGTCGGTGGCGACCCTAATCTTCTCAAGTTAACTTCACAAGCAATAAGTATTTACATTCCCAAAAATAATGTAATAACCCGTAGTAACAGGTTAGTTACACCATGAACCCAATAACACCACTGAACAGAAGTTAGCTGAGTCATATCATATTGATTACCAGCAGTGAGGTGATCTACACTGTATTTTAGCATAGTACAGTGACATCTTCAAAGAAAAAACCTGGCATGAACAATCGCTATGAGAATAGACTAAATGTCATAAATCATGAGCCCTTCAATCTGTTGTCATACTCCAGCCCCTAGGCTAAAAGATCTTCTGTCTTTAAGGATATCAATCAAATCCTACATTGGGGATCATTCTGTCATCCACCAACCTCTTTGTTCACCCTCTTTTGGCAATAACCTAATGCATTGGCAAGATCAGGCTGGCAATTGATGTCAGAGGCATCTACAAAACCTTGGTGCCAATTAGCACCAGGCCAGAGAATTTAGAAGAACAACTACAAAAATGTAATGGAACGAAATACCTAAGCAGTATCGACTTGAGGCATTCCTATTGGCAAATTCAATTACAAAGGAGCTCCAGAAAGTTTGTTTCTGCTGGTAAGAGTTATCAGTTTAAGGTTTTACCTTTTGGCCTATCAGACTGCTCAGGTATTTTCATAGCAGCTCTCAACAAGATATGTGGCCCAAAATTACTGGAACATATAATGCTATACACAAATGATCTTTTAATTGCCACTGCCACCTGAGTAGATTATGTTGCTCTGATAAATGAAGTACTGCAATCATTTGGGAAGCAGGTGTTAAAGTCAGTTTACAAAGACCCAAGTTTGTGCAAGCTGAGATTAATTTATAAGGTCATACGATTAATCAACAAGGTATTTTGCCTACAGAGGAAAAAAGTCAGCGCCATTAAACATTTCTTTCATCCTCAGATGAGAAATCAACACAAGTCTTTCTTAGGCCTGTGTTTCTTCTATAGGCATTTCATCTATGACCAGGCTCTTAACGACTCCACATCGACGACTTATTAAAGAAAAATTTGCATTGTTATTGGTCACCTGAGTGGCCTTTGCAAAACTCAAGGTCACCTTATCTGAGAGATAAATGTTATTCCATCCAGACATGAGCTTAGAATTTTGTCAAGAAGCTGATGCCTCGAAAGTAGAGATAAGATGTTGCCTGTTTCAAATTAAGTAGGTAAATGGCAAATTAGTCATGAGAACCATTAGTCTTTTAAGTTACATTCCAAACAGTTTTCAGTGCACCTATTCTACGACTGATTTAGAGCTACTAGCCATAGTGTGGACATTCAGATCATTCACTATTATTGACACCACACTAAAGTTTACTCTAACAACAAAGCTTTAAGCTTTTTGCAGGGTTGCAGATTATTGAATCCACGTTTAGCATGGTCGTCACTATTGCTTCATAACTGCGACTTTGAGTTGCACAAAGCTTTACTGACCTTCAAAGTAGTCACCAGCATTGTGTATAGCCTGTTGCCAGCGATGTGGAAGTCATAGGATACTCTTTAAAAGTGCCAGTTGTGTTGACAGTTCGAGCGGCGCGGTCTATTGCCCGACGAATTTGTAGCAGTTCTGAAGCGAATGCGGTGAAGTGTTTCCTTTCAGTTTAGAAATCGAGTTGAACTCACGGGGGCTTACGTCAGGGGAGTGCAGTAGGTGGTTTAGCACTTAGCAGCCCCAACAGCCAAACAAATCAATAACAGATTGCACTGTACGTGCTTTAGCATTGTCCTGCAAAATGATGTTCAGGTCCTGCAGAAAGTGTCATCGCTTCTGTCTCTAAGCTGGTCGTAGGTTGTGTACCAAAAATTCTCATCAGAACTGCTACAAATTCGTTGGGCAATAGACCGCGGCGCTCGAACTGGCAACACAATTGGCACTGCTAAGAGTATCCTACGACTTCCACATCACTAGCAACGGGCTATACACACTGCTTGTGACTACTTTGAAGGTCAGTGAAACTTTCAAACACGTATCTATTTTGTTTGAGCTGTAAATAAATAGTTACCACTATTTAAAGTTCCAACCCTCGTATGTACGTCATTGTTGCTGTTGATATGCAGTGGATTATTTACGACAAACTTTATGTGTAACAACCCACCCGTTGCTTGTCCGATTTTTGCGTGTGTTCGCTCCCGACAAACAACTTACAGAGAAATTGGGAATGGAACTGTATGCAAAAATGGATAACGCTAGATTTAAATTTGGCCCTGTCACCCCTAATTAATCGGCGGTGGCAGTGTTGACGATAAATCACACCTATTTTTACTTCCAAACATGAACGATCACGAACACTTAGGGTGTTCAATAACATCAAACGCATACACAAATATAAAATAAAGCAAAAGGGTGAATTCAGGATCAACTACTGAAAGTAAAGGCTCTACTGAATCACAGTGATTTTATTATAACCTTCAAATCAATGCTGAATAAAACACAATGAACAATTTAAAAATTATCCTCATAAATGGCATTGGCAGTAACTGTGTTAAAATCGGTCCAAAACGCGATCTCTTATAACTTATATACGTAGAATCACTACACCCCAAAGTACCGTGAAACCTCTGTGGAAACAGCAATTGCACGTGATCCAAGTGTTTAACGTTACTTCTAACACATGCCGAAGCGGGAGCGATCTCACGGTAATATTCCTGTTGTAGCGGTGGCCTCCAAAGGCGACGGCTCGGCCGTGCGATCGGCGTGTGGCGTCTCGGAAAGTACAATCCTACAGTATTCGAACGCCAGACTGCTGTCCGTAAACTTCTCTAATTGCAACAATGTTTCCGACAGCAATGAGCTGGCGCGGCTAACGTCCTCTCAGAACGAAAGACCAAGAGGGGAGATGACTTGGCTAACGTCCTCTCAGTCCGAGAGCCCAGAAGGGAAGACCGCTACCAAGTGTCCAGCAAGATCGCTCTTCACCTCCGTTTTCCCAACTCAACTTTTACCAAGCGAATCACATCACTAGAAGCTCTCAAAATACCCAGTTTCCCAGTGGCAACCAATGCACGGCCTGGGAAAAGAACTCTTTTCCAAATTCTTTTATTGCTACAAAAGCTCACAATTAAACTCCCCCCACGCCGGCTGGGATGAATCACAGCTGTGGGCAATAATACGTTTATTGGAAGTTTTCTCCCGAGAGACCACTCGAGATTTTCCAGGCAAGATACCCCGCCGTAGCGGACACAGACTCTTGCATTGAAAGTTTTGTTATTCGGAACTCCTGGCCTGCCCCACGTGAGTTACTTGAAGGCTTAAAATTAGTGTGACATAGGCGAGGGCACACATAGGAAAGCCCGTCCAACTATCCGCTGCTCTGGTTTGGTAAACACTTGAACACCTGCAGCCGCGCGTCCCTCAGAGGTTGGCGGCCGCAGTGGCCTCTCTAAACGGATTACAGAAATCCCCCAGTTCACCATTCATACCGTCAGGCTGTGGCCTTCGGCGGCTAGGCGGGGACATAGACGAGCTCTATCTCGCATACTGCCTTTCCGCAAAATCTTATAATCACAAAATCGCGGAATTCTCGGGTGCTGATGGATTTCCACATAGATTTCCTACACTGTAATTTAGAGGTTTTATTTTTTTTTGTCATCAGTCTGCTGACTGGTTTGATACGGCCCGCCACGAATTCCTTTCCTGTGCTAACCTCTTCATCTCAGAGTAGCACTTGCAACCTACGTCCTCAATTATTTGCTTGACGTATTCCAATCTCTGTCTTCCTCTACAGTTTTTGCCCTCTACAGCTCCCTCTAGTACCATGGAAGTCATTCCCTCATGTCTTAGCAGATGTCCTATCATCCTGTCCCTTCTCCTTATCAGTGTTTTCCACATATTCCTTTCCTCTCCGATTCTGCATAGAACCTCCTCATTCCTTACCTTATCAGTCCACCTAATTTTCAACATTCGTCTATAGCACCACATCTCAAATGCTTCGATTCTCTTCTGTTCCGGTTTTCCCACAGTCCATGTTTCACTACCATACAATGCTGTACTCCAGACGTACATCCTCAGAAATTTCTTCCTCAAATTAAGACCGGTATTTGATATTAGTAGACTTCTCTTGGCCAGAAATGCCTTCTTTGCCATATCGAGTCTGCTTTTGATGTCATCCTTGATCCGTCCGTCATTGGTTATTTTACTGCCTAGGTAGCAGAATTCCTTAACTTCATTGACTTCGTGACCATCAATCCTGATGTTAAGTTTCTCGCGGTTCTCATTTCTACTACTTCTCATTACCTTCGTCTTTCTCCGATTTACTCTCAAACCATACTGTGTACTCACTAGACTATTCATTCCGTTCAGCAGATCATTTAATTCTTCTTCACTTTCACTCAGGATAGCAATGTCATCAGAGAATCGTATCATTGATATCCTTTCACCTTGTATTTTAATTCCACTCCTGAACCTATCTTTTATTTCCATCATTGCTTCCTCGATGTACAGATTGAAGAGTAGGGGCGAAAGGCTACAGCCTTGTCTTACACCCTTCTTAATACGAGCACATCGTTCTTGATCGTCCACTCTTATTATTCCCTCTTGGTTGTTGTACATATTGTATGTGACCCGTCTCTCCCTATAGCTTACCCCTACTTTTTTCAGAATCTCGAACAGCTTGCACTATTTTATATTGTCGAACGCTTTTTCCAGGTCGACAAATCCTATGAGCGTGTCGTGATTTTTCTTTAGCCTTGCTTCCATTATTAGCCGTAACGTCAAAATTGCCTCTCTCGTCCCTTTACTTTTCCTAAAGCCAAACTGATCTTCACCTAGCGCATTCTCAATTTTCTTTTCCATTCTTCTGTATATTATTCTTGTAAGCAGCTTCGATGCATGAGTTGTTAAGCTGATTGTGCGATAATTCTCGCACTTGTCAGCTCTTGCCGTCTTCGGAATTGTGTGGATGATGCTTTTCCGAAAGTCAGATGGTATGTCGCCAGACTCATATATTCTACACACCAACGTGAATAGTCGTTTTGTTGCCACTTCCCCCAATGATTTTAGAAATTCTGATGGAATGTTATTTATCCCTTCTGCCTTATTTGACCGTAAGTCCTCCAAAGCTATTTTAAATTCCGATTCTAATACTGGATCCCCCATCTCTTGTATCACATCAGACAAATCTTCACCCTCATAGAGGCTTTCAATGTATTCTTTCCACCTATCTGCTCTCTCCTCTGCTTTTAGCAGTGGAATTGCCGTTGCACTCTTAATGTTACCACCGTTGCTTCTAATGTTACCGAAGGTTGTTTTGACTTTCCTGTATGCCTAGTCTGTCCTTCCGACAATCATATCTTTTTCGATGTCTTCACATTTTTCCTGCAGCCATTTCGTCTTAGCTTCCATGCAATTCCTATTTATTTCATTCCTCACCGACTTGTATTTCTGTATTCCTGATTTTCCCGGAACATGTTTGTACTTCCTCCTCTCATGAATCAACTGAAGTATTTCTTCTGTTACCCATGGTTTCTTCGCAGCTACCTTCTTTGTACCTATGTTTTCCTTCCCAACTTCTGTGATGGCCCTTTTTAGAGATGTCCATCCCTCTTCAACTGTACTGCCTACTGTGCTATTCCTTATTGCTGTATCTATAGCGTTAGAGAACTTCAAACGTATCTCGTCATTCCTTAGTACTTCCGTATCCCACTTCTTTGCGTATTGATTCTTCCTGACTAATGTCTTGAACTTCAGCCTACTCTTCATCACTACTATATTGTGATCTGAGTCTATATCTGGTCCTGGGTACGCCTTACAGTCCAGTATCTGATTTCGGAATCTCTGTCTGACTATGATGTAATCTAATTGAAATCTTCCCGTATCTCCCGGCCTTTTCCAAGTATACCTCCTCCTCTTGTGATTCTTGAACAGGGTATTAGCTATTACTAGCTGAAACTTGTTACAGAACTCAATTAGTCTTTCTCCTCTTTCATTCCTTGTACCAAGCCCATATTCTCCTGTAACCTTTTCTTCTACTCCTTCCCCTACAACTGCATTCCAGTCGCCCATGACTATTAGAGTTTCGTCCCCCTTTACATACTGCATTACCCTTTCAATATCCTCATACACTTTCTCTATCTGTTCATCTTCAGCTTGCGACGTCGGCATATATACCTGAACTATCGTTGTCGGTGTTGGTCTGTTGTCGATTCTGAGTAGAACAACCCGGTCACTGAACTGTTCACAGTAACACACCCTCTGCCCTACCTTCCTATTCATAACGAATCCTACACCTGTTATACCATTTTCTGCTGCTGTTGATATTACCCGATACTCATCTGACCAGAAATTCTTGTCTTCCTTCCACTTTACTTCACTGACCCCTACTATATCTAGATTGAGCCTTTGCATTTCCCTTTTCAGATTTTCTAGTTTCCCTACCACGTTCAAGCTTCTGACATCCCCCCCCCCCCCGACTCGTAGAACGTTATCCTTTCGTTGATTATTCAATTTTTTTCTCATGGTAACCTCCCCATTGGCAGTCCCCTCCCGGATATCCGAATGGGGGACTATTCCGGAATCTTTTGCCAATGGAGAGCTCATCATGATACTTCTTCAATTACAGGCCACATGTCCTGTGGATACACGTTACGTGTCTTTAATGCAGTGATTTCCATTGCCTTCTGCATCCTCATGTCGTTGATCATTGCTGATTCTTCCGCCTTTAGGGGTAATTTCCCACCCCTAGGACAAGAGAGTGCCCTGAACCTCTATCCGCTCCTCCGCCCTCTTTGACAAGGCCGTTGGCAGAATGAGGCTGACGTCTTATGCCGTAAGTCTTCGGCCACCAATGCTGATTATTTATCAAAGTTTAGGCAGTGGCAGGGATCGAACCCGGGACCGAAGACGTTTTGATTATGAATCAAAGACGCTACCCCTATTATTAGAAAAAAACCTAAAGTGTCACGTTAAATGGACTCATGTAAGGTGCATGGCTGTTGCCACCTTACACATGAATAACTATACTATGAAGCGGATAGAGTGGTATCTCACACGCCGAGCACCAGGCAAGCCCAATAAAAAGAGTGTTCAGATAAGTTTTCAGCCAAAACCTTCTTCAGAAAGGCAGCAGTGCGCGCGCGCGCGCGCGCGCACACACACACACACACACACACACACACACACACACACACACGCACACACGCACACACGCACTTCCATACAATCACACGCCGGCCGCGGTGGCCTAGCGGTTCTAGGCGCTACAGTCTGCAACCGCGCGACCACTATGGTCGCAGGTTAGAATCCTGCCTCGGGCATGGATATGTGTGATGTCCTTAGGTTTAAGTAGTTCTACGTTCTAGGGGACTGATGACCTCAGAAGTTAAGTTCCATAGTACTCAGAGCCATTTGAACCATTTTTGAACCATACAATCAAACACACAAAATTCACACACACAATATTCACACACACAAGACTCCTTTCTCCAGCTGTTCTAGCCAGAATCTTTTTTAAAGAGGGAGGAATTTAGGACATGAGTTGCTGGACCGACAACAAGCATGATCACGGAGCGGTGTGTTATGTGGCGACGACATCGTTGATACAGTGTGGCTCGGATCTCGGAGGGTTAGCGGTTTGGAAGGCAATGAAAAACACAGGAACGCATAAAAATAAACAGCGCGGCCGTAATTTATGTATAGAAAAGATATTTCTTGAATGTTTTCACTTACGAATGAAATGTGATTCCTTTAAACTTTAGATTACGATCGGATCGATTAGTACACCCGCAAACGACGCAAGTTGGCATTTTTGATGAAACAACTACGTCTCCACACAGTCGATGCACCAAATGCTATTTGAGCTACGTCCACAAAAGTCGAAACTCGCCACGGGCGCGTCAAAATGACGTCACCGGCAAATATCACCGCGGGAACCATGGAGCTATAAATGCGGTGAACCTAATGTTTTGAGCTACGCAAGATGGTGGACTTCGGCTTCAAAGTTGTGACGTAATTACTACTCCCTTCCTTTTTTACCTCCATGATCTTAGTAGTTTGGTGACTCTGAAGGACAAGTGATCAACATTAACTGACGAAAGTTTTATTTGAACGTTCGCCAAAATTATGCCTTCAGCATAATTACGCCCTATGTCGGGAGCAATATAACATCTCATTTTTTTATGCTTCAATGTAGGAAAAATTCATTTATTACGATCCATTTTAAAATACTACCCACTGCCATTCTCAGCAAGGCAGCGATGTGCATTTTTTAACTCTCTGATGGAGCAGTTGTCTTCCTAGCCAGCATTATCGGAGACTAATTCTGGTTAATTAGTCGTAGCAGACTGACACTTCTTGTAATAAACTCAGCTGCCATTTTGTGGAAGCGTAATTGCGTGGAAGAATTATAGGCAAATTTTAAACACATTGTAAATCACGCATTGGACAAGTATGTGCCGAAAAAGTGGGTTACGGACGGAAAAGACCCACCGTGGTTTAACAGCGCAATTCGGAGAATGCTCAGGAAGCAAAGGCAGTTGCACTCGCGGTACAACAAAGATCGGGAGAATGAGGACAGGTAAAAGTTAGTAGAGATTCGTGCTGCTGTAAAAAGAGCTATGCGCGAAGCATTCAACCACTACCACCGTCATATCTTAGCAAAAGATCTTGCTGAAAACCCAAGGAAATTCTGGTCTTACGTAAAATCGATAAGCGGGTCGAAGGCTTCATTCCAGTCACTCACTGATCAGTCTGGCCTGGCAACGGATGACAGCAAAACGAAAGCTGAAATTTTAAATTTAGCATTTGAGAAATATTTCACGCAGGAGGATCGTACAAACATACCGCCGTTCGCGTCTCGTACAGATTCCCGTATGGAGGACATAGTGATCGACATCCCTGGGGTTGTGAAGCAGCTGCAGGGATTGAAAATAAATAAATCGCCAGGACCTGATGGGATTCCAATTCGGTTTTACAGAGAGTACTCTACTGCTTGGCTCCTTACTTAGCTTGCATTTATTGCGAATCTCTTGCCCAACGTAAAGTTCCTAGTGACTGGAAAAAAGCGCAGGCGACGCCTGTATATAAGAAGGATAGAAGGGCGGATCCTCAAAATTCCAGACCAATATCCTTAACATCGGCTTGTTGCAGGATTCTCGAACATATTCTCAGTTCGAATATAATGAATTTCCTTGAGACAGAGAAGTTGCTGTCCATGCATCAGTACGGCTTTAGAAAGCATCGCTCCTGCGACACTCAACTCGTCCTTTTTTCACATGATATCTTGCGAACCATGGATGAACGATATCAGACGGATGCCATATTCCTTGGCTTCCGGAAAGCGTTTGACTTGGTGCCCCACTGCAGACTCCTAACTAAGGTATGAGCATATGGGATTGGTTCCGAAATATGTGAGTGGCTCGAAGACTTCTTAAGTAATAGAACCCATTGTTTCTATCTACATAAATGATCTTTTGGATAGGATGGATAGCAATGTGCGGCTGTTTGCTGATGATGCTGTGGTGTACGGGAAGGTGTCGTCGTTGAGTGACTGTAGGAGGATACAAGATGACTTGGACAGGATTTGTGATTGGTGTAAAGAATGGCAGCCAACTCCCTCCATTAGTAGTGTAGCGCTTGACACAGTCATGTCGATTAAATATTTGGGCGTAACATTGCAGAGTGATATGAAATGGGACAAGCATGTAATGGCAGTTGTGGGGAAGGCGGATAGTCGTCATCGGTTCATTGGTAGAATTTTGGGAAGATGTGGTTCATCTGTAAAGGAGACCGCTTATAAAACGCTAATACGACCTATTCTTGAGTACTGTTCGAGCGTTTGGGATCCCTATCAGGTGGGATTGAGGGAGGACATAGAAGCAATTCAGAGGCGGGGTGCTAGATTTGTTACTGGTAGGTTTGAGCATCACGCGAGTGTTACGGAAATGCTTCAGGATCTCTGGTTCAAATGGTTCAGAGCACTATGGGACTTAACATCTATGGTCATCAGTCCCCTAGAACTTAGAACTACTTAAACCTAACTAACCTAAGGACATCACACAACACCCAGTCATCACGAGGCAGAGAAAATCCCTGACCCCGCCGGGAATCGAACCCGGGCGTAGGAAGCGAGAACGCTACCGCACGACCACGGGCTGCGGACAGGATCTCTGGTGGGAGTCTCTAGAGGAAAGGAGGCGTTCTTTTCGTGAATCGCTACTCAGGAAATTTAAAGAACCAGCATTTGAGGGTGACTGCAGTACAATTTTTACTGCCGCCGACTTACATTTCGCGGAAGACCACAAAGATAAGATAAGAGAGATAGGGCTCGTACAGAGGCATATAGGCAGTCATATTTCCCTCATTCTGTTTGACAGTGGAACAGGGAGAGAAGACGCTAGTTGTGGTACGAGATACCCTCCGCCACGCACCGTATGGTGGATTGCTGAGTATGTACGTAGATGTAGGTGTAGAGGTAACAGAATCGTGGGATACCTCCTAATGTGGTGTCGGACCTCCTTTTGCCCGGTGTAGTGCAGTAACTCGATGTGGCGTGGACTCAACAAGTTGTTGGAAGTTCCCTTAGAAATACTGGGCCATGCTGCCTCTATAACGGTCCATAATTACGAAAGTGTTGCCTGGGCAGGATGTTGTTCACGAACTGATCTCCAGATTACGTCCCATACATGTACAATGGGTTTCATGTCTAGCGATCTGGAGGCCAGATCATTCGTTCGAATTGTCCAGAATGTTCTTCAAACCAGTCGTAAACAATTGTAACCCTGTGACATGACAGCGTTATTTTGGAACATGAAGTCCATGAATGGCTGCAAATAGTCTCCAAGTAGCCGGACGTAACGATTTCCGGTCAATGATCCGTTCAGTTGGACCAGAGGACCCAGTCGGTTCCATGTAAACACAACCCTCACCATTATGGAGCCACCACCAGGTTGTACAGTGCCTTGTTGATAACTTGCGTCCATGGCTCGTGGTTCAAATGGCTCTGAGCACTATGGGACTCAACTTCTGAGGTCATTAGTCCCCTAGAACTTAGAACTAGTTAAACCTAACTAACCTAAGGACATCACACACATCCATTCCCGAGGCAGGATTCGAACCTGCGACCGTAGCGGTCTCGCGGTTCCAGACTGCAGCGCCTAGAACCGCACGGCCACTCCGGCCGGCCATGGCTCGTGGGGTTTGTGCCACCCTCGTGGGGTCTGTACCATCAGATCTTAACAACTGAAATTGAGACTCATATAACCAGGCCACGGTTTTCAGTCGTCTAACATACAACCGATATCGTCACGAGCCCAGTAGATATCGCGTAACTTACTGCTTTGAGAAGAAAGAAAAAAAAAAAAATTCCGTTAATTTGGAATGAAAATGTTTGATTAAAGAAAATCCCTTTTACTTTCATTAAAACCCACGGCTAAATTTACTCAGGGTGCTATGTCCAGCAATATCATTCGTACACCAACGTGAAGACATCCGTCTTACTCACGATGGATAACAAATTATCTTTCGTTAATGTTACCGAAAGCAAATTTAATATAATATTCAAACAATTATTTTTCTTTGTGAGGCTTGATGCTCCAGTATAGCTGCCTACGTGCAATGGCAGCGTACACAATTAAAATAATTCCTTTCAATAAAACTGTACCTCTGGCCTAAAATTAAATGAAAATTATTATGAGACGCCGTTTAACATTTCCTGGGGTTAAATCCTTTCAATACTTTCAGAATTAAATAGCTATGAAGAAATTTTTATCAATTTTAACAGTAATGGCTTCGCTTCAACAATGCATTTACAAATGCCAGGGCAACATTTAATTGTTACGTAATTAATTAAATAAAGGGGACAGGGAAGGTACTTTCCTGCTACTGACAAAAACACATACTGCATTAAATGCTGACATCTATATTTAACAGAAATTCTAAACACACTACATATAGTAGAAATAATTCTTTACAGACCGTAATTTAAATGCGATATCAGAACCAACCAGGCACAGAAGACCGAGAAGAAGAAGACAAGAGAAGACAATGAAACCTTTTCTTATATACTTCGATACAGAGATAATAGTAATTACAATTCTCTGAGCACGTATAGCGGCTCCATTGTAGTCACATATCGATAAAGTAATTTACATTAGTTTTTTCAAGAAGCGATGCTGTATAGAGGCGCTTCCGTCGTACTGTTAACAAAGGCACTTGCGTTGGTCGTCTGCTGCCATGGCTGATTAACGCCAAATTTCGCTGCACGGTCCTAAGGAGTGCGTTCATCGTACGTCCTACATTGATTTCTGCGGTTACTTCGCGTAATGTTGCTTGTCTTAACACCGCTGACTCTACACAAATGCCGCTGCTGTCGGTTGTTAATTGAAAGCTGTCGGCCACTGTGATGTTCAAATGGTTCAAATGGCTCTAAGCACTATGGGACTTGACATCTGAGGTCATCAGTCCCCTAGACTTAGAACTACTTAAACCTAGCTAACCCAAGGACATCACACACATCCATACCCGAGGCAGGATTCGAACCTGCGACCGTAGCAACAGCGCGGTTCCGGACTGAGGCGCCTAGAACCACTCGGCCACAGCGGCCGGCCACTGTGTTGTCCGTAGTGACAGGTAATGCCTGAAATGTGGTATTATCGACATACTCTTGACACTGTAAATATTGCAATATTGAATACCCTAACGATTTCTGAAGTGGAATGTCGCATGCATCTAGCTCCAACTAACATTCCGCGTTCAAAGTCTGTTAATTCCCATCCTGCGGCTATAATCACGTCGGATACATTTTCACATGAATCACCTGAGTACAAAATGACAGCTCCGCCAATACACTGCCCTTTTATACCTTGTGTACACAGTACTACCACCATTTTGTATGCGCATATTGCTATCTCATGACTTTTGTACGATTAATTATAGCAGGGCTTGTCCGCGACTCGTGGTCTTGCGGTAGCGTTCTCGCTTCCCGCGCACGTGGTCCCTGGTTCGATTCCCGGCGGCGTCAGGGATTTTCTCTGCGTCGAGATGACTGGGTGTTGTGTGTCTTTCATCCTCATTCACTCGCAAGTCGCCGTAGTGGCGTTAAAGAACTTGCGGAGCGGCGGCCGAACCGCCCCGCGAGGGGTCTCCCGGCCACCAATGCCATACGCTCATTATTATTACAGGGCTTGTACCATATTTAGCACATACAAGTACCGTATATGAGTTCACGTTGGCAATCGACAAAATACAGTGCTCTAAAGAAAAGGTAAATTAAGTTTCCTCTTCATCATTAAATATTCATTGTCAGTCCCCTTAGATTTTCGCGTTCGCAGTTTAAGATGCTGTACAGGGGCGAGTTTGTGGAGAAAGCAAATTGTTCTCATATCTCGTAATTTCAACGGGCACAATCCTAGTAATAACGTCAAAGGAACTTTCAATTTAACGTAACATTCACTTACGAAATTTCAAGCTTTGTATCAAACGAGATACTAGAAGGCTCTCATTAAATTCTTTACACAGTTCTGGCTGGGCATTTCTGTTTTGTGGATATTTTGTCACACAAAATGCGATGTCGGCTTCTACTACGACTTGGCCAATAACTCTAGCTGTTGGTGACTTATCACCGTAAGAATAAAGTACTCCGTACAGGGAGAGAGGATGCACTTCAGAAATGGTAGTGTGTGTCACCGGTCGCGATACACGCTATCCCCTTCCCACGATTTTGCCCAGGCACTACTTCACAGTTTCAGACCACGCTATTATGTAGAATTAGAAGAACCTATCTGCAGTTACGGCCACGCGTGTGGTGTTACCACATAACTTTCAGTCTGTGACGGATCATCGATCAGTGTGCACAAAATTGAAGTTGATGTGTGTATTCTTGTGTGAGACTTTTTCAGAGGGGCGATAGAATGTTTCGATCTGTAAGATATTTCAAATGCATCCGTGTCTGGTAGTGTACTAATAGAAATTAAATAAGGGGAAGTGGGGGATAGTGCGCTTTATTAAAAAATTATTATTCTGACTCGGTCTTAGAAACTTAGCTGTATGTAAGTTTGCACCACTGTCTCTACTTTTACCATAGCAAATCAATTGAAATGTGAGATAAAACCAGTTCAATGAAGTTTAACTGCAGATATCCCAAGGATGCGATAGCGTACGCTTCTCCGGCCCATTGTGAATTTGTCCGCAGTGGTTACTGAATTGTGCGCTTGAAAATAGAAGCTTATATTACATATACTTGAGTGAAAAAAATCGTCACGTAAATTATCTTCCAAAGCGTGTTAGGAAACTGAAATATTGAAATCCTTTTAAAGAGTAACATGGGGTGTGTAATCGCTTCCATTTTCAAATTTTAACAAATTTTAGAATGTTCATATTTTGGTAAGTGTTGTCACAAATGCTGCGCGGGTAGCCGCGTGGTCTGGGGCGCCCTGTCACGGTCCGGGCGGCTCCCTCCGTTGGAGGTTCGAGTCCTTCCTCGGTCATGAGTGTGTGTGTCGTCCTTAGCGTAAGTTCCTTTAAGTAAGATTAAGTAGTGCGTAAGCTTAGGGACCGATGACCTCAGCAGTTTGGTCCCAGAGCAGAGAACCAAACACACCGGTGCCACAACTCTTTTTTCTTTACCTACTTGTCAACAGATGAAACATAACTCAATAGGTTCTTTACTCCAGTCACGATAACTGACAACGGCCGGGAGAGCGGTGTGCTGACCATATGACCCTCCATCTCTGCATCCAGTGACACCTATAGACTGAAGATGACACGGCGGCCGGTCGGTATCATTGGACCTTCCGAGGCCTGTTCGGACGGAGTTTAGTTTAGGTTCTTTATTACACAGGGAGTGATTTCAGTGTGGCAGTAAACAGGTCATCGTAATCATTACGATTTTACTGCCGCCAATATCGCGCGGAAGGACCACGAAGATAAGATACGAGAAATTAGGGCTCATACGGAGGCGTACAGACAGTCGTTTTTCCCTCGCTCTAGTTTCGAGAGGAACAAGGAGGGTGGGGGGGGGGGGCAGGGGGGGACGGAAATGACAAGTAGTGGTACAGGGTACCCTCCGCCACGCACCGTACGGAGGCTTGCGGAGTATCTTTGTAGATGTAGATGTAGATCCGATACCTTGAACACTCAGGTGTTTCCTCCTTCCTTGTCACTTTCTTTTTCTTATTTCCTGGTTGCTCAGTAAAGCATCTACGTACAGCTTTGCCATTCTCGTTCTTCAACCTAATCTGTTGTTCTTTTCACTCCTTGCTTTCATGATCATTTCAGCTTCTTCCATCTTTTCCACTGGGGTTCGTACCTGTTCTCTTCCACTCCACGATCACCACGCTCTGCCTTTACATATTAATGCGATCATACTCTGTACGTTCAACTGTTGTATTTAGACTGCAAATGTATGCAATGATAAAATCAATTACAGGGTTTAATAACGCTTGAAAAGTAAATCAGTAATAACTTTAGTTATTACTTTCTGTCTGCTGAGAGTAACAATGAACTGGTGTGTTTTGCTTATCTCACACTCACGCATTCCACAGCTCGAGTGGCTCTTGTTGCTAAAAGAATCAGAAGAGTGCAGCAGTAGTCAGAAGTCGTCATGTTTATTGCAGTATTGAATGCACGCCGTGCACAATTACCCAATTCTCCCTTAATCGAGAGACTGGCTTTTGAGCAAGGACCGTTCAAAGACCGAGGGTTGCACAGTGAGCAGTTTAGAGATATGTTTTGGCAATTACTGGCAGAGATAGTGAACAAATAAACGGATCTGCTCCCTAGTCAGACTGGAGTGGATGAAGTAGTTATCACTATGAAAATAAAATGGTGGTGAGTGGGAAATATAGTCAAATGAAAGCATTGGAATATGGATCAAGCAAATTCTTTGCTGGATTCCAGGACGTAAGGAAAGACCGAGGCGATGACCTAGTGGAAAGTGTGTAGATGAAATAGCAACATACATGTGTACACGTGATGATCGAAATGGATGGAAAAATCTAGAGCAGGCCTTTATCGAAATGTCTGATACTGTTGCTGATGTGTTATTGAATTAGAAGACACGACAAAACTCGAAATTTTGAAAAGTAAAATTCAACATTTGTCTGTTATCATAAAATGCAATTACACTCGGGATTCTTCACAAAATACACTGTAAAAAATGTGAAAGAGTTAAACAATGGCCCCACGCGTATGTTTAGCCACTCAGCGGAAGAGCGAGTTAGAGTAATGTGAGAGTAAACAAAGAAGTGAAAAGTAAATTTCAGAAATAGCCTCGACATGACGCGGTCTGGAATCGTTTCTTTTTCCTCTTGGTAATTACGGTTGACAAATGTCTCAACAGTTAAATTTTAAACGATTTAAATTTAATTAAAATATATGACCCGCGAATGAAATTAGTTGCATAAAAGAATTCGAGTTGATTTAATTAAATGGTTTGCAAGGCAGTTGTTAATTTAATTTACACCGGCGTTATTTGCATCCGCCGTTGCTCCGGAAGACCTTTTTTTTCGCTGCGGGGAACTTAACGCTGGCTCTCGTTCCCACGGGAACGTGTAGTTACACGCCTGTAATCGTCTTACTCTAGACTTCCTCCTTCCCGCTGTCGTAGTTGTTTTTGCTCTAAATGGACTCTAATTTGGTGCTAAGCAGTACAAATACAGTTCGCGAAAAGGAGAAGTTGCTAGTTTCAGTGCGAAACTCGCGCTCTTTAACACTGGCAATTTACGGACGCCGTGACTGCCATAAACGAGAAGATTATTTTCTACTCTGATTGTCTACATTCAGATAAATTCTAAGAAACGTTTAATCTTTTCGTCATTGCCTCAGAGTGTTTTGTCTTCTTTGCAGCAAGCTTTGCCCAAAAGGTCGTCACTTGCTCTTTTTAATTGTTGCTTCTGCTACTGCGAATTTCCTTGAATTACCTCATCAAGGACCGCATTTTTAACTCTCTCTTTATGTCATTATTCCCTGTTTGGTACGTCAAGTTACAAATTTCTGACACCATTATAATTTTCTTCTCGGCTTCCGGCATTCTTTGCCAAATGAAGATAATGGCATGACTATCGAAACGTGTAGGTTGGTTTAAGAACAAGTACAAGCATTAAAGTGATGTCTTTTTGTGTTACCAAATCAGTCCCAACATTGACAAACACTACGCAATAGTCAATACCGTATTTTATCATTGGAGTAGCTTATTGCTTCGTAGAAAATTATCTCTGTTTCGTATTTTGTTTTCGTATATGGTACCACACATCACAAGATTTAATCAAACACAGTAACTGTACTGATTTATAGAGAAGCAGAAGACATTATAACGTTTGAAGACGAGGATTCTTGTGACAGTACCTGAGGCAAAGATGAATGCAGTGGTGAAGATGTAAATGTAGAAGACCTTGGGTTTGTTCTGCAGAAAAGCAAGACTCAAATATCCATGTGGCACAGTTCAAGATTTGCATGGTTTTTCTTAGTGAGAATACTGGAATGTTTCCTTTTGTAATGGCACAGACGATTCCTTTTCCTTCTTATATCTAATCATTCCATGTCGGCAAAAACTCTTCTCTACTATCACACTGCTCCCACTCTTTTCTGTGTGAGACCTACACTGAAAATGGCGAAAATATCGTAAAAGTTTCTTAAGAATATCGTGTAATCGTTATTTATTGCTAGCAGTTCAACGCTGTGTGTGTTACGTAACAGTGTCATCCGTTGCCTCGAAGTGCCGTAATATACAGGATGTCCATAAATTATCTTAAAACTTACATGTGATAAGATTACTCAGAGTTTTCTTCCCTCATTCATACACGTGAATACGTGTAGCCTTGGTGGCACGGATAAAGTTTGTAGTCGGAATTCCATTTGTCTTCATGTACGATTGAAGATCTCCACGGTAGCACGTTCAAATGCATTGCGATTATGTGACTTCAGGTCCTGTAGACCTCTAACCTTGGTTCGTTACATCAGATTCCTTACAGAATCGCACAGGAAGACGTTTAGTGGTGTGAGGTCATGGGATCGTAGCGGCCATGGAATTGGACCATCTCGTCCAATCCATCTACTAGGAAACTTTTCATCTAGAAATTGACGGACATTTAGGGGCCATTGAGGTGGTGCCCCAGCCTGCTGGACTATGACATTAGCTTGCAGTTATTGCAATTATGGTACAACCGACTCTTGCAACACGTCCAGATGGGGGTTGGGGTTGTTTGGGGGAAGAGACCAAACAGCGAGGTCATCGGTCTCATCGGATTAGGGAAGGACGGGGAAGCAAGTCGGTCGTGCCCTTTCAGAGGAAGGCATTTGCCTGGAGCGAGTTAGGGAAATCACGGAAAACCTAAATCAGGATGGCCGGACTGGGGATTGAACCGTCGTCCTCTCGAATGCGAATCCAGTGTGCTACCCACTGCGCCACCTCGCTCGGTCGCATCCAGAGGAACACCACTAATGACGGCAGACTCGACGAAAAAGAATGGACCAATGGTGCATCAGTCTGCATCGAACAGTGACCTTGGGGCTGTTTCTTTCCATTTCACGTTAGCATGTGACGCTGCGAACCCCATACACGAGCGTTACGACGATTCAGTTTGCTGGTTGGATGAAAGGTTGCTCACGGGAGAAACAAATCATTTCCAAAAATCTTGCATAGCATACTACTGCAAACTGTTCACGCTGAGGTCTGTCCATAGGCTTTAATGCCTGACGCAGATGCACTGCGTAGGGATATAACCATAACTTCTTATGGAAGACGTTGTGCACTGTTCGTCTCATTTCCAACTCTCTGGCCACCGTACGCACCGATTTTGCCGGACTCCTTACAAACGTCTGTTGTGCCTTGTCGACGTCGGCGTCTAAATCAAATGTGCGACCCGCCGACTTTTTATGATAAACACTACCTGTTTCCGTAAACGATGTATGCCAAGCTCGAATAGTTGGTCGAGGCGACTGGTTGCCTTCTACACCGTGTTTGAAAGTTTCACTGGACTTGGGTATCGGTCGTTGCCTGTATGAACCAGGCCACGCACTGAGCTTTTACCTGTTGCGTCCACGTTTTATCGTGTTTTCAAGTTCAGTTTTGTCTCAAAATTGCGTCACTTGGAAGGTAAAAAAAACCTTTGTGAGTTATCTTTTCACATGTTGAAAGCCACTTGTTAATATCAAGTTGATGGGCCCGGGTTCGATTCCCGGCTGGGTCGGGGAATTTTCTCCGCCCAGGAACTGGGTGTTGTGCTGTCCTCATCATCATCCTTTCATCCTCATCTACTGCAGGTCTCCGAAATGGCGTCACATTGAAAGACCGGCCCTCGGCGAACGGTCTGCCCGACGGGGGCCCTAGGTATACGATTAAATAAATAAAATATCAAGTATAGTTATAATGTTATTAAAGTCTTGTATACAATACGTGGCGACAATGAAGAAAGGCTAATGGGTGTCCGTCAAGTAAAACTCGCTCAAAACAGTGATGAGTGTTTTAAACACAAGGAAATTCGTAGGTACACTTGAATAAAGCCAATATGGAATTTAAGATCAGTAATAGACTATAATGTAAATCTACAGAAATCAAAGACCTTCGTGAAAGATATGAGGTTCCTAACAGGCCTCAGTGTGGGCTAATACCTGCTTACATACAAAATATGCTCTCAAGTTGCGGAGATATGGCTCAAAAACACTACCAAACCGAAGATGTGCAAATAACTCGAGAAGCCTAGTAGAGAACTGAATACACTTTCTCTATGAGCTCAGGCTAGCAGTAAACCATTAATTGTGTTAGATACCATTTAATTAACGTTCTGGGAAAAAAGCCACACGAATCAGATCGAATTAGATGTCATGAAGGATGTACTTGAGAGAATAACGGAGAAAAAACTGGTAACATACCATTCATGGCAAGGCACAAAATCTGACGAATGTTTTGCTGTGTAGAAGGCAAAGAGATAGAGGCTTAGATGATCGTAAGTAAAGCTATGACTGAAGCATGGTAGAAATCTGGAAAATACATGAAGAGGAACTTGGGAAAAGTCCATGCAAACAAAGCAAGTGAGAACAAAAAATGCATTTTAACCATCAGCTGTTTCCATTTGAACCTTAGTATCTACTGGTTTCGGCCATGGAACATCTTCACAGGACGTAAGGCAAAAACAGCTCAGGTGATGCCTTATGTCCTGTGAAGATGGTCCACTACCGAAACTGATAGATGAAGAGGTTCAAATAAAAACAGCTGATTGTTAAAATCTATTTTTCAATTACTTAATGGGTGTTGAATATCACCTAACCAAAACATTAAGTGCAGGAATGAGTTCTGCAGGACAGACTCGCGTGCTCTGTTAAGGTGAGGTGGAAATGTCATAATTTGTCCTATCTTTATTGTCTGCTCAGCTGTCTTTTTTGTTCCAGGATTTCACAGCTTTGCCCTTCAGATACTCTTTCTGCCATGTCAGTGTAGTGCATCCTCCTGCTTCAGACTTCAGCTTTCTTGCAACACTTAGTGCAGTCGTCATCATTACGATATGTTTCTGTTGCCATGATGTGATTCTGCTATGTTGCTGGCTCGGGTGTGCAACTCATTGAGGATGACGGAATAGCTTCCGTGTTCGCTGCTGCACCACGAGCGATCCTCTCTCGTTGGAATTCCGTCCTGCTATTGACCCGTTCTGATCTGCCTCTTCCGTTGCCAGGAAAGGTCTTTAAGGTTTTTCTGGCCGCACCAAGTATACTATTCTGCTGTACCAATACAACATAGATTGTGTGAGATTTACGACAGCCGCTCATATGATAGTAGCGGGAAGACGGAATGTTGTACCCACTATGTCACAGGGTGTACTATAGATTACATCTACATCTACATCTACATACATACTCCGCAAACCACCATACGGTGCGTGGCGGAGGGTACATGGTACCACGACTAGCATCTTCTCTCCCTGTTCCACTCCCAAACAGAACGAGGGAAAAATGACTGCCTATATACCTCTGTACGAGCCCTAATCTCTCTTTCTTATCTTTGTGGTCTTTCCGCGAAATATAAGTTGACGGCAGTAAAATTGTACTGCAGTCATCCTCAAATGCTGGTTCTCTAAATTTCCTCAGTAGCGATTCACGAAAAGAAAGCCTCCTTTCCTCTAGAGACTCCCACCCGAGTTCCTGAAGCATTTCTGTAACACTCGCGTGATGATCAAACCTACCACTAACAAATCTAACAGCCCGCCTCTGAAATGCTTCTATGTCCTCCCTCAATCCGACCTGATATGGATCCCAAACGCTCGAGCAGTACTCAAGAATAGGTAGTATTAGTGTTTTATAAGCGGTCTCCTTTACAGATGAACCAAATCTTCCCAAAATTCTACCAATGAACCAAAGACGACTATCCGCCTGCCCCACAACTGCCATTACATGCTTGTCCCACTTTATATCGCTCTGCAATGTTACACCCAAATATGGTTCAAATGGCTCTGAGCACTATGGGACTTAACTTCTGAGGTCATCAGTCCCCTAGAACTTAGAACGACTTAAACCTAACTAACCTAAGGACATCACACACACACCCATGCCCGAGGCAGGATTCGAACCTGCGACCGTAGCGGTTGCGCGGTTCCAGACTGCAGCGCCTTTAACCGCACGGCCACTTCGGCCGGCGTAGATAGAAAACAACAGCGGACCTACCACACTTCCCTGGGGCACTCCAGATGATACCCTCGCCTCCGATGAACACTCACTATCGAGGACAACGTACTGGGTTCTATTACTTAAGAAGCATCCCGCTATCTTGGAACTTGATCCTTGTCATGCCTCTTGGCTCCCCTTGGACATTTATCGACAGCACCCATCATCTGACGTGTGTTGTGTTAGTGCGCGAGTGTCAACCCGAGTGCAAGTGCCAATTTTCACGTATGCGTCAAGTAGCTATGCGCTTTCTGTTAGGAGCGCTGTGCTTTGTTCTCGTGACGTTATTGCTTGTTTTGTTACTTTTTGTATGTTGATTGTTCTATTTTGTTTATCTTTAGTCTTACATGGATTCTGATGTAGTATGCACGTAGTAACGCAAACAAACAACGAGCTCACTAAGCGCAATTGGCCTGTTTTCGCGTTCCTAGTCTTGCGAGCCTGGTTCATCCTCGTTAGCTCTGAACTTCGCATTCTAAGACGAAATAGATTCCCATTGTGTTGTAAATGTTCTGGTCGCCACGTTATTCCTGTCACAGGCGTCGTATGATCTCTAAGCCTGATTCTCACACATAGTGGCCAAACCGGGACATGATCGGTCGCCTGCACATTCGTAACACAAGTCAACAATACAACGAATGAGAGACTGTGAACCCGACCATGTCAAGACTGGCCATGAGGCTACTGTCGTTGTGGCCGTCCAACCCGGCCTTGTGGTTCACCCAGGTAGAGGCAATTTTTTTTCTATTCTGGTATGACTTCAGATGTTTCTAAATTCGCATTGGTGGTGAGCCGATTGGAACAGAAATACGCGGCAGAAGTTCAACACATTACTGTCGCGCCCCTCGAAGCCAGAGCTGATCCGCTGTGTTTTCGCGTCTCAAGAGGAGCGCATTAGGCAGGTACTGACCCAAGAGAACATCGGCGACCGAAGACCGTCACAGTACCTGCGGCATCTTACAAGCAAAATCGACGCAGCTACTGCACCCGATCAGCTGTTGCGCACGTTCTGGAGCATTCGCTTCCCTCCCTCTATCAAGCTGATTTTTGTGAGGCAGTCACAGACGTCGCTGACGCCGTTTCAGAACTGGCTGCCGACAAAGTACTGCATGCTGTATCGCCTGCGCCCGTTAGGTGTCAATTGCGCAGCACGCGAGTAGAACCGCCACAGTAGCGCGCGCCATGTACGAGGCATCAGTGGCGGAAGTCTGTCAGCTGACGCAACAGATTAGGCAGCTGGCAGCGTGTTGCAACGCCTGTGGAGATCGCAACCCGCGAAGGGATAGAAGGATCTCTTGCAGCAGGGCTGCGTCTCGCTCATCTGCGCCGACACCTGATGCACAGGACGTCTGCTGGTACCATCGGCGTTTCGGGGAACGTGCGCAACGCTCGCTGCACCTAGCCGTGCGCGTATCCAAAAGCCAGCGGTAGTCGACCATAGGCGCTTTGTCAGATTGGCGGGCAGCGACACAGTGTCAATTCATCGACGATCCACGCACCAGCCATAAGCAACCGATAGACACCGGCTCTGATATATGCATCTACCCATGCGAGCGCGTACATCCGCCTGGCGGCCGCGAATAACTCGCCTGTCTCCACGTACGGTCTGCACAGAATAGAGCTGGTTTTCGGTCCCTGCAGCGCCTTCACATGGAATTTCGCTGTGGAAGACCCGGGCGAATCAATTATAGGCACGAACTTCTTTACGTACTACAACCTTTTGGCAGACATGTCCAATGCCACCCTTGCAGACCAGACCACAGGACTGACGGCCGCAGGCTTCTGGCGCCAGACACCCTTTCTGCTCCAAAAAGTCTGCCCGGCTGGTAACTACTGCGGACGAAAAATATGCCGCGGCACTGAAAGGCTTTCTGGCGTTAACGAAGCCACCAGGCGTACCAAAGGAGGTCCGACACAACACTGTCCAGCACTTCAAGATGACGAGGGGCCGCCGACCTCCTGCCGACCTCGAAGACTAGCGCCGGACCGCTTGAAGATAGCGAAAGCCGAGTTCGATAACATGATTAGAGAAGGTATTATATGGTTCAAATGGCTCTGTGCACTATGCGACTTAACTTCTGAGGTCATCAGTCGCCTAGAACTTAGAACTACTTAAACCTAACTAACCTAAGAACATCGCACACATCCATGCCCGAGGCAGGATTCGAACCTGCGACCGTAGCGAAGGTATTATACGTCCGCTTGATAACCTCTGGTTTTCGCCCCTGCACCTCATGCCTAAGAAGTGCGGTGCGTGGCGGCCTTGCGGAGACTACAGAGCTTCGAACACCTGCACGTTTCCCGGTGCATCTATTTCGCTACTGCATCTGTGCACCGAGCGGCGCTTGTGTATACAGTGTACTAGATTGCTCCAAGGCCTACACATAGATTCCAGAGGCAGACGAGGGCATCCAGAAGACAGCCATTATTTCGCCATTCGATTTATATGAGAGCAAGTTCATGACTTTCGGCCTCCGGAATGCGGCGCGGTCGTGGAAGAGGTTCGTCGATTCAGTGCCTCATGGTCTATTGATTTGCTTCACATGCCTGGAGGACATTTTAGCGTTCTCTGCAACACCGGAAGAACACCGCCAGTATGTCGCCCAGATTTCCAACGACTGAATAAATTCGGAACTGTGCTGAACGAGGGGAAGTGCGTCTTCGTACGGACACAGATACACTTCCAACAGCACCACATTACTCCCTCAGCGTCGCCACCATTGCCAGACAAGGTTGAGGCTATGAACCTGCTGCCCTGGCCGGTCGTATACGAATAATGAAAGCACTATTTAGACATGTTGAACTTTTACCTACGGTACTTGCCGCATGCAGATGGAGTTCAAGAACCGCTGACAGCTGCGTTGGTGGGCCCGAAGGCTAAAGGCAACTTAGCAATTACCTGGACAGACGATATGACCGCGGCATTATCCTGAGCAGAATGCGCTGTTGGCTGTAGCAGTGTATGAGAGTCAGACTGCAATAGGCGAAATACTTCAACAACGTGTATACGAGACCTGGCAGCCGCTACCTGTCTTTTCTAAGAAGCTGATTGCCTCAGAGAACATACGTATCTCGTACGACAGCGAATTACTGGCTATGTCCGAAGCCGTGGAGTACCTCCGCCCTCATGTCGAAGCTTGCGCCCGCGCCTTCACAATATTTATTGACCACAAGCCTCTGACATTCGCCTTCCGGCAAAAGAACCTGAACTGCTTGCCAAAACAACACAATCAGCTGCTGTACATAGCCCAATTCACTGCGGGCGTCCAGCACATCTCGTGTATGGACAACACCTTGGCAGACTGTCTATCTTGCGTCGGAAGCGTCTCTAGAATGGACTATATGGCACCCACAGAAGCACAGAGGTCGGATCAATAGCTTCAAGAGCTGTTACAAAACACGCAGTCATCGTTACAACTACAATTCGTGGAAATTCCTGGCACACAACTACAAGTCGTGGAAATTCCTGGCACTGTCAACAACTGTATTGTGATGTGTTCACGGCCAAGCCATGTACGTACCTACCTATCTACATCTACATCTACGTGGTTACTCCGCTATTCACAACAAAGTGCCTGGCAGAGGGTTCAATGAATCACCTTCAAGCTGTCCCTCTACAGTTTCACTCTCGAAAGGCACGCGGGAAAAACGAGCACTTAAATTTTTCTCTGCGAGCCCTGATTTCTCTTATTTTATCGCGATGATCATTTCTCCCTATGTAGGTGGGTTCTAACAGAATGTTTTCGCAATCGGAGGAGAAAACTGGTGATTGAATTTTCATGAGAAGATCCCGTCGCAACGAAAAACGCCTTTGTTTTAATGATTGCCACTCCAATTCACGTATCATGTCTGTGACGCTATCTCCCCTATTTCGCGATAGTACAAAACGAGCTGCCCTTATTTGTACTTTTTCGATGTCATCCGTCAGTCCCACCTGATGCGGATCCCACACCGCACAGCAATACTCCAGAATTGGGCGGACAAGCGTGGTGTAAGCAATCTCTTTAGTAGACCTGTTGCACCTTCTAAGTGTTCTTCCAATGAATCACAGTCTTTGGTTTGCTCTGCCTCCGATCTTCCATAGGCAAGTGCTCGAATCCCTGCACAACCTGAGCCGCCCACGTAGGAGGTCCATGCTCCATCTAGTTTTAGCTCGCTTCGTGTGGCCATCGGTGGAGAAGGACTGCAGAGAGTGGACGAAGTGCTGTCTATAGTGGCAACGCAGCAAGGCTAGCACCAACTTTCATGCGCCAGTACGTAATTTCTCCGATGTCGCAGTGCACTTTACACATGTCCACTTCGGTGTCGTCAGACCGCTATCGCCCTCGAACTGCCAGCGTTACCTGCTCACCATTTTCGACAGGTTCACTTGTTTGCCTGAAGCAATTCCGATTGACAACTGAGCCGTGGCGGCTCGGTTTGCTTGCCTAACTACCTCTGGCACCGGTATCGATAGTCACCTCCCTTGTGACTTACCTTTGGTTTTCCTGGTTCAGGTGTGGAGGCTCGGCGCGACGTGGTGAGTTGTGAACGGTACGTGACGGAAGGGGGAGGGCTGGAGCAGCAGTGCCTGGCGACGGGGTTTGGTTGGGAAGATTTGGGATGAACAACGCGTGTACCCAACCGGATCGCCGAGCGACTTGTCGAATGTTGCGCAGCCGCTAAAAAAGATGACGGAGGTCGTGTTCTGGAGCTCTGGTGACGGGGGCCTCCTGTTATTTGAAAATATGTTAAAAGGTTACTGCCTATGGATCTTCTGGCCCTGTGGTTTAATTGTTTAAAGGAAAATTGGCGCAACATTGTCTTGTTCAGTGAATAATATGTATGTGTTTGTTCTCCAGTGCGCCTTGGCTTGAGAGTGGCCAATGATTGTTAGTGCGTCTTCCTTGAAGCCACGTGATTCCGTTAATTGGTAAACTGCTTGTGTGCACCTGCTTGGGGTGCGATGTTACGAATTAGAGTGGTAACACCGGTGAGTGGCATTGTACCCGGTGATGATGTTATGGTACTTGGTATGAATTTGAAATCTAATTGTGATTCAGTAAGGTATATTTATTCTAAACTAGGCTGATGTATTTTGGTCATAATTGAATTGCGTATGGCTACTACTGAGTGAAGTTTTCTGCCTTGCTTAAGGGTTTAATTGCAACTGATCTGTTTGTGCCTGCACCTTTTCAGTTACATTTACTCACTTATCATCTTAACTAGACGGAGGCGTAGGTATTTATTGTGTACGTCAAAATCCCTTGTAATTATTTCTGTCAATCTTAGCGAGTTCGTCCTGATCTTATTAAAACCCGTGTGAAGGGGTATATTAGTTTATTTATTTAAGTTGGGCTTTAACTAGTTGTTTTATCCAAGGTTACGAATTGGATTTACATTACTAAATCGTGTCTCATCATTTGTGAGCGTATATTCTGTTATTGTTGGAAGGTGCTGCCTCGCGTGTGATTTATGTCCACAGTTAATTTCCAAGCACGCGAGTCGACCTTAGTATTCGCAGCCGTGACTTCTGGGCCGCTACCTTGGCGGCATCCTGCCCAACGCCCGAGGTCTAAGTTATTGGCGCGGGAGCGCTTTACCGCGTCGTCTGCCATACCCAGCAAAAGTTGAGTAGTTGTCTTGTTCCTTGGAGCTATACCTGGGTTGAGCGACTTGCCACCAGGGTTGTAGTCTGTGGAGTTTGGCGGGATTAACTCATGAACTTAATTACGATTCAAATTTTATTTTTACTGCTATACACTCAGACACTTTGTGTTTATTGAATACTGTTTTCTTTTGCTTATACTGGCAAATCTCAGTAGTTTGTCACTTTATATGTCACTGTTATTCTTATGGTTTTCATGTTATTAATCTGGAATTTAATTGATAAGTATGTTGTTCTTAAATAAATGTTAATTTGCTGGAAACGACGAACTATCTGATGAGTCTCCCTTCCACGTGTTGATATTTGATCCTTTCATATCCTGAAAATGTTACTTGAGTTTCAATTGGTAGCAGAGCGATCTGCTAGCTTAAATGGGGGAGGGTGGATTTTCCTATTTTGACTCCTGGCTCGTTTGTCGTTTTCACCTTACGTAGTTTACCTAAATGGTCGTTAGAATACGGTACTCGTACCGGTACACTGATTTTTCTTTGTCTTCAGGAGGTTCGCCTGAGCCATGAGCTCCAGAGCTTGTCCTGGGATTTTCAACTTCTAACGCGAACATCTTCTCTACGAACTGCGAATTCGTGGGCTTCCCGTAGGCGGAAGCGTACCCGAGTTAGCGACCCGGCTGCGTGCAGCGGTTGGATGACCCCTTTCAAACTCGGCAGACACCTCTTCAATATTTCCACTGCGTTGGAGGAATTGTGCCGTAATATTTCGTTTCCTGAGGCGAGTCAGCCCACCTCAAAACATGTGTGTCGGCTGCAGGCACATTTAGCTCACTTGGGGAACAGTTTAACCGATATTAGATTTATAGATCTTTCGGATTCTTATAGACAGCTTCGGCAGCAGTTAGCTGATAGTCGGTGTGTTGCAATTCAGGGTAGTGTCCTTGAGCTTAGAGGGTGGCGGTTCGGGTTCTGAGTAGGAACGTTCACTGAATGATCAGCCGGTCACTGATTCTGAAGCTCGGGGAAGCAGTTTCTTGGGTCATTTTGGTAAACTACCAAACCCCATCATAGGTCTTCTTGGGTAGATTACGTAACTGATGAGGAGATACTGAATAGAATTGGGGAAAAGAGGAGTTCGTGGCACAAATTGACTAGAAGAAGGGATCGGTTGGTAGGACTCGTTGTGAGGCATGAAGGGATCACCAATTTGGTACTGGAGGGAGGTGCGGAGGGTAAAAATCGTAGAGGGAGACCAAGAAATGAATACACTAAACATATTGAGAAGGATGTAGGTTGTAGCAGTTATTCAGAGATGAAGAGGCTTTCACAGGATAATATAGCATTGGGAGCTGTATCAAACCAGTATTTGGACTGAAGATCACAACAAATACATATTCGATGTCTTGTATCTATCTACGTTTGAGAACTCAAGCACTTTCCTCCATGCGCTGTCCAACGCCACAATGTTTCCACCTAAACATATCTAGCGAAAAAAAGTCTTCGAATCGCACACACTCATGATCGCAAAGTGCACGCTGTCCGCAGAATGCAGAAGTGTCGTGGATGAGCTGTCCGAGAGTGACATCTCGTGGTCGTGCGGTAGCGTTCTCGCTTCCCACGCCCGGGTTCCCGGGTTCGATTCCCGGCGGGGTCAGGGATTTTCTCTGCCTCGTGATGGCTGGGTGTTGTGCGCTGTCCTTAGGTTAGTTAGGTTTAAGTAGTTCTAAGTTCTAGGGGACTTATGACCACAGCAGTTGAGTCCCATAGTGCTCAGAGCCATTTGAACCATTGAACCGGGAGTGATTCGCACAGGCTTCCACTATGCAGGCAGTTGCGCTCATGTCTCCAACTGTACCAGACGCTCAGAGGCCGGGGAGACTGCTACCATGACTGCCAAGCAGTCAACAGACCAATTTACATTTGGGGGGGAGGATAATTGTCTAGTGCAAACACTAGGCATATTGAATCTTCTCACACAACACAAATGTCCGTTTCTGTCACTGCTCAACCTGCCTAATGGTCACTTTACTATTCATCCTTCCAGAGGGTGCCACTGCCGGGACTTGTTCCCACAGCTCCAGGCAAGAGCTAATAGATCGGAGCATTCTTCGTAACTAACCGTGCGGCGTCGCGGTTCTTTCCGTCCGTTTACGACGAACCTGCACCTACCTGTGAACATTGTCTCAACAGAACATCAGTAGGAAAGCCGAGTGCAACTTACTGTACTTCGACGTGAACCAGGCTGCAATTTACGTCATTAATCTACGTTTCGGGAGAAACACGAAATGAAAGGTTGGAAATTTTGTACTCAATTAATATGTTCTGAAACTTAGGTGAACAAGTATCACTGCCAAGACCGTGCTAGTCTTAACACAGTCACTCACAATCCCTTTCACTCACGTTAGCAAGTTTATGGTGTTGCATTTCCCGAAAACGTAATAGCTACAAAAATACTGATTGTTTTTGATTGATAATGCTGGCCAAATATTAAGTCTGTCGGTACCAAAGGCAGTCACAGTTTTTAGCTACCGACCTGCTCCATACGCCACGCGGAATATGTCTTTTCTCGTCACAAAATTAACTTAAAAATTCCGAAATTTCTACACACCCATCGGAATTATTATGCCGTCACTTTACAACACTTTTGATGTACGAAACACTGCTAGATCCGGCAACTTCTCATTTCCATCGGAACTACTACTACTACACACGTCCGAACTGTTTCATGGCTAGCTCCGACTCTTCTCCAGAATACTCTCAGTCTTCTCTACCAGCAGAGAAAGGCGCGCGAAGAATATTGCTTTACCATTGGTCAGTTCACTCAACAGCCAATAGCAAAACAACATTCTCCCGCGTCAATCCGTGTTTTTCATCAATAACCAATCGCAAAATAGTAAACCTAATGACTGCAATTTTTACCGATGTAATTATCTAATATGCTGAAGATTTGCTTATGCATAAAGTTATTTACTATTGTTAATTATACCTGAATTAACTTTCCCTTTACTATAAACTTACTTTACAAATCTATTCTACAAAAATCCCCTTTGTCCATATCCATACTTCTTCGAAATGTTCCCACATTAAATCCTACTACATAACTCGTTAAACAATTATCTTCATATTAACCTTAAACCACATTCACGCATCATTCATACTGCTAAAACACATTTGTAACATTTTACATACACAAAAAGACATAATAACACTTTATGAAAATACTAGAACAGTTTATGAAAAACATTCTATTACTTTAGTGACTCTAGTGGGCACAATCGAAACTAAAATCACAGTCCCCCCTATCCAATATTGTCCTCTATCGGCTGATACATAAACTACTTGCGCGTCCAGTCTAGCGTCACCATCTGTCACTATCCAGCTCTGAGACACATTTCCCACTTAACCGCCTCCAAGGCAGGATCGGTATACCGCGCTACGCCTCAACGGGCCGTCACCGGCTAAGACGCGGCTTTTGGTCGGCCAAGCCCCTGTGCCCGCCCCTCCCGGTAGTTGCAGCACACTACAACACAAGCAGGCATGAACATAAAGTTCTAACTGTAATTTCACCCATAACATAGACTCCCTAGTTTAAAAAGACCACTTTACGCAAACTGAGACAGGGATGTTATTTTATCCATACACTTCGAATTTCTCATGCGAAACGTAGATTCCTCCCTTTTATACGCGTTATTTTCGAAGACAGAAGAAATCTGGGTATATATACGTCTTCACGTCGCTAAAATATCGTTACTTATTGTGAAAATTCCTTACAACAGTATGACAAAAGCTATATTTCTTCTAAGAATCCTCTCACCAAGTAGAAAAATCTGTTCTTATCAACTTAATGTCTATTACATTCTGTATCACAGGACTAAAACATTAAACTCATTATTCGGATAGCTTTATAAGAGCATGTTCTCCCTCTGTCACAGTATGCCTCCTCAGTTTCGAATTCTCTTAGAGTAGCGAAATGCCTCGTCACCTATGAAGCTGTAACCTCCCTCTTCCTAATCGGCCTATTGGATTGCGATATAAATAAGCATTATCATGTATGCCTAGTGAAATTTTACAATGAGTAAGGCTATCGATACCGAAGGAAAATAATACTGGTTATCAGGAGGATACTGTACAACAGATCCTTCTGAAGGGCGAATCTATTCTAATTGTAATCTAAATATTAATGATAATTTTAAAATGGGTAGAATTTAGTGCAATCGCTCTTGAACCACACTGGGGAAAAAAGTACCACGTAATATTTAATACAAAAAAATACTGATTAGCAAAAAAATCAGCTAATTAAACGGTCGCCAGTCCAATGGGGCAATGAATCGCCAGAATCCTAAGATAGTTAATATCAAATAAAGTTAAGCAAATAATCACTGGCGAGGCAAAAGAAGGTTGTCATGTTTTATCAGAACACAACAGTTCATGAGGAAATAAATAAATCAGAAAGCACTGAGTTTGCCGGTACTTATTCTGAAATACTACCTTTGAAAGCAAAGTTAAATGAAGTTGCTGGTTAAACAAATGACTGACTGTAAATGAAACTTTATGTAAAAAATGACCTTTAGTAATCTCAGCGTAACGTAATGCAAACTTTAGAAAAAGGCAAGCAATTTATTTTTAATTGTTGAAAGATTGAATTGAATTTACTTCAAGTAAATGAGCGACTCATTTATATTTAACATAAGAACAATGAAATACGTACAAAGCCAGCCGAAGTCACTCGGTAAGTGAAATACAAAATAAATGAAATTGTGCACTCTTAATCTGTTCTGTATCTTTAGTTATTAGTTTTACCAGTGAAATTTTATGTTACTTTAGGTGAGTGAAGTTAATACCCAAAATTGTTGTTGTTGTTGTTGTGGTCTTCAGTCCTGAGACTGGTTTGATGCAGCTCTCCATGCTACTCTATCCTGTGCAAGCTTCTCCATCTCCCAGTACCTACTGCAACCTACATCCTTCTGAATCTGCTTAGTGTATTCATCTCTTGGTCTCCCTCTACGATTTTTACCCTCCACGCTGCCCTCCAATGCTAAATTTGTGATCCCTTGATGCCTCAAAACATGTCCTACCAACCGATCCCTTCTTCTAGTCAAGTTGTGCCACAAACTTCTCTTCTCCCCAATCCTATTCAATACCTCCTCATTAGTTACGTGATCTACCCACCTTATCTTCAGCATTCTTCTGTAGCACCACATTTCGAAAGCTTCTATTCTCTTCTTGTCCAAACTGGTTATCGTCCATGTTTCACTTCCATACATGGCTACACTCCATACAAATACTTTCAGAAACGACTTCCTGACACTTAAATCTATACTCGATGTTAACAAATTTCTCTTCTTCAGAAACGATTTCCTTGCCATTGCCAGTCTACATTTTATATCCTCTCTACTTCGACCATCATCAGTTATTTTACTCCCTAAATAGCAAAACTCCTTTACTACTTTAAGTGTCTCATATCCTAATCTAATCCCCTCAGCATCACCCGATTTAATTTGACTACATTCCATTATCCTCGTTTTGCTTTTGTTGATATTCATCTTATATCCTCCTTTCAAGACACTGTCCATTCCGTTCAACTGCTCTTCCAAGTCCTTTGCTGTCTCTGACAGAATTACAATGTCATCGGCAAACCTCAAAGTTTTTACTTCTTCTCCATGAATTTTAATACCTACTCCGAATTTTTCTTTTGTTTCCTTTACTGCTTGCTCAGTATACAGATTGAATAACGTCGGGGAGAGGCTACAACCCTGTCTCACTCCTTTCCCAACCACTGCTTCCCTTTCATGCCTCTCGACTCTTATAACTGCCATCTGGTTTCTGTACAAATTGTAAATAGCCTTTAGCTCCCTGTATTTTACCCCTGCCACCTTCAGAATTTGAAAGAGTATTCCAGTTAACGTTGTCAAAAGCTTTCTCTAAGTCTACAAATGCTAGAAACGTAGGTTTGCCTTTTCTTAATCTTTCTTCTAAGATAAGTCGTAAGGTTAGTATTGCCTCACGTGTTCCAACATTTCTACGGAATCCAAATTGATCTTCCCCGAGGTTGGCTTCTACCAGTTTTTCCATTCGTCTGTAAAGAATTCGCGTTAGTATTTTGCAGCTGTGACTTATTAAACTGATAGTTCTGTAATTTTCACATCTGTCAACACCTGCTTTCTTTGGGATTGGAATTATTATATTCTTCTTGAAGTCTGTGGGTATTTCGCCTGTCTCATACATCTTGCTCACCAAATGGCAGAGTTTTGTCATGACTGGCTCTCCCAAGGCCATCAGTAGTTCTAATGGAATGTTGTCTACTTCCGGGGCCTTGTTTCGACTCAGGTCTTTCAGTGCTCTGTCAAACTCTTCACGCAGTATCTTATCTCCCATTCCATCTTCATCTACATCCTCTTCCATTTCCATAATATTGTCCTCAAGTACATCGCCCTTGTATAAACCCTCTATATACTGCTTCCACCTTTCTGCCTTCCTTTCTTTGCTTAGAACTGGGTTGCCATCTGAGCTCTTGATGTTCATACAAGTGGTTCATACCCAAAATTACAAATTAGTAAAACCACTATTATACAAAACAAGAATCACAGTTAGTGAGACCTCAAAATTTAGACTGGAACTGGTCATTAACAAACATACAAAACTGACTATAAATAGTAAATCAGTTTTCATAATTTTACGGCTCTCGGTGATTGCATGGAAAGGAAAGGACCCTGCTTGGTAATAATATCTGAAGACCCCCGACAGCACTGCTGCCCTATAAGTTTTAACTACTGCTGGTTATTATTAAAAAATGTTGGTCATTAAAGTTTGTTATTGAAATGCCATGGGTAATGTACGTGCAACATCAGTTATACTTTCTCAGATAACAGTCTTACGGTGTTGTAGCTATGCAGAAGCCGAAGAATTTAGCCGACGGCAATGCTGAGCTGCAGTTGTTGATGCAGGCTTCGAGCCACGACTCGTTTCCAGAGTCACAGATAATTATGGGATATGCAATAGTTAGAACTGCAGCTTCCTCTGCCTGTCCACTCCGACTATCTCGCAATACTCGTTGGTTAATAAAGCAGGTGCTCCTACATTGGTGCGATCATAACTGCACACAGCGTCAGTGGAAGTGCCCAACAAACACTACTACACTCATTCTAAAGTTGCTGTGTCTGCTCTCTACTCGCAGCACGCCAGAGACTCTCCACACGCAAAGAAAAACAACGGCACAGTTACTGCCATTTCGTCGTTGCTATCAATGCATTTTTTTAAAGTTCGCTTGAGGATTACCCAGCAATTTACAATATTTACGTTATAATTACAATTCATTATATACATTCACAAATAAATTCACTATTACGTCCTTTACGTATTAAATATAGTTTCTGCAATAAAGCCTACAGATTGAGACATAGCTGCCTGTTACAAGTTACCAGAGGATATAAAAATGCGAAAAATTTTGGATGATGCAAAAAGTATTTTATCTGCATTTTCACTGTTACATGTGCCCCACATTCCATTAGTTTTTCATGAAGGGAAACAGAATCAAGGAATTCACAAAGAAATAAAAACGGAAATGCAGATGTGTAAAGTCATTCAGTTTCTTCTACATAAATTTTGTTAATAACGCATTAAGCTTCTCATTAATCATATAACTGCGTGCGGTCACGTGATTAGGATGACAACACTGTGTCAGTATAACTGAAAAGATGTTAGTGTACCGTAACATATTTTAAAACAACGAAATTACGTCTTTAAAAAAAATCATTACGTTTGACATTGCTCTTGTGTTAGGAGCAAGCGGTGCGATAAAATTTATTGTTTACATCAAAGCTTTACAGTGGTTGTGCTTAGAAGAAAATTGTCGACTTCCACACATGTATTTACAATGGACGTCAAAGCGTTCTAAGACACAGTAACGGCTCAGTCGAGACGTGACACTGTAGCGTGCACCATAGCGGCACGATTTATCTCTCTATTTGTTTGGACAGTGGCATTTCAGAACGCGCACCTGCCTCGCATTCTTTGAAAACTCACTCCCATGCAATCTGAAGGAGTCGTTATATTTCTCTCAAGTGGCTAACGCAACACTGTCCATATTCACACGCATACACAGACCTGCAACTTAAACACTGTCTGAGTGCATCGGTATTCATTTACATAATACATTGTATAGAGGAATTTTTTACAACATGTTATTTACAAAATTACAAATGATACATATCCCAGAGTGACGTTTATACACATTGGTCATGGCTTGAGTTTTTCTTTCGTTTCAGTTGCCTTCAGAACATTTACTCTTTAAGCTAAATTTCTCGTTATACTTTTTGCAAATTCGTTGATGACCGTCAGGTCCAAGAAATAAATTTGGAATACATTTTGAAAAATTACAATAATAATTAAGTTCTTTTACTGGCAGTTCTTTCTCAGATTAATCAGTTCTTGTGTGCTACAAATTCAAGTTGACAGTTTTATGTAGACCTAGCGGCTTGCCAAACTTAGTAAAAGTTAAACCATAAGTATTAGTGTGAAGTATAATGACAATCTTAAACTGTCCATTATAAATGAATTTAAATTTTTAAATCTCGTTATGAATCTCGCTCGATTTTTCGTTCGATTGAACGAGACTGAGGTCACCAATTGCAAATTTAGCAAACCGCTCTTTCGCGTCATGTCGCTGTATTACTGTTCCATTACCTCTTGTAAACGTCCTTTCTTCTCCTCAATGTCAATACTGACTAGCAGAGGGAAGTCAGTTACCTCTTCCACCAAACTCTTAGACTTATGGACTAAAAGCATTCATAATCTTTCCCAAATCGTTTTTGTATTTGCCCTACGCCCTGTGATTGTGATGACAATACGTTCGGCATAATCGCCCCACCTCACGCAAGTGTCGTTGCGCTGGAAATCCGGGCGGGCAATAGAATGAAATGTGTATCACTTCAACCTCATTGCTTTCCAAACCTTCATTCCATATTTAGGAAGTAAACTGTGCCCCGTTGTCGGACAAGATCGCTTTTGGTTTGCCGATATGCACAAAGTAATCGTTTGCAAGTTTGTTCTAATCACTTTAGCTGTAGCCCCTCTTATCGTATATAACTTAATGAACTTCGAAAAGGCTTCCAGAACTACTAATATTTAGGTGAAATTATTTGAGGTCTTTGGCAAGGTGCCACTGAGGTCCATGTACGCTAACTCTACTACACTACTGGCCATTAAAATTGCTACACCAAGAAGAAATGCAGATGATAAACGGGTATTCATTGGACAAATATATTATACTAGAACTCACATGTGATTACATTTTCACCCATTTGGGTGCATAGATCCTGAGAAATCAGCACCGAGAACAACCAACTCTGGACGTAATAACGGCCTTGATACGCATGGGCATTGAGTCAAACAGAGCTTGGATGGCATGTACAGGTACTGCTGCCCATACAGCATTAACACGATACCACAGTTCATCAAGAGTAGTGACTGGCGTATTGTGACAAGCCAGTTGCTCGGCCACCATTCAAAAATGGCTCTGAGCACTATGGGACTTAACACCTGTGGTCATCAATCCCCTAGAACTTAGAACTACTTAAACTTAATAACCTAAGGAAATCACACACATCCATGCCCGAGGCAGGATTCGAACCTGCGACCGTAGCAGTCGCGCGGTTCCGGACTGAGCGCCTAGAACCGCGAGACCATCGCGGCCGGCTCGGTCACCATTGACCAGACGTCCCCTAGAACTTAGAACTACTTAAACTAACTAAGGACATCACACACATCCATGTCCGAGGCACGATTCGAACCTGCGACCGTAGCAGTCGCGCGGTTCCGGACTGAGCGCCTAGATCCGCGAGACCACTGCGGCCGGCTCGGCCACCTTTGACCAGACGTTTTCAATTGGTGAGAGCTCTGGAGAATGTGCTGGCCAGGGCAGCAGTCGAACATTTTCTGTATCCAGAAAGGTCCGTACAGGACCTGCAAAAGGCGGTCGTGCATTATCCTGCTGAAATGTAGAGTTTCGCAGGGATCTAATAAAGGGTAGAGCTACAGGTCGTAACACATCTGAAATGTAACGTCCACTGTTCAAAGTGCCGTCACTGCGAACAACAGGTGGCCGAGACGTGTAACCAATGGCACCCCATACCATCACGCCGGTGATACGCCAGTATGGCGATGACGAATACACGCTACCAATGTGCGTCCACCGCGATGTCGCCAAACACGGATGCGACCATCATGATGCTGTAAACAGAACCTGGATTCATCCGAAAAAATGACGTTTTGCCATTCGAGCACCCAGGTTTGTCGTTGAGTACACCATCGCAGGTGCTCCTGTCTGTGATGCAGCGTCAGGGGTAACCGCAGCCATGGTCTCCGAGCCGATAGTCCATGCTGCTGCAAACGTCGTCGAACTGTTGGTGCACATGGTTGTTGTCTTCCAAACGTCCCCATCTGTTGTCTCAGGGATCGAGACGTGGTTGCTCGATCAGTTACAGCCATGCGGATAAGATGCCTGTCATCTCGACTGCTAGTGATACGAGGCCGTTGGGATGCAGCACGGCGTTCCGTATTACCGTTCTGAACCCACCGATTCCATATTCTGCTAATAGTCATTGGATCTCGACGAACGCGAGCAGCAATGTCGCGATGCGATAAATCGCAATCGCGATAGGCTACAATCCGACCATTATCAAAGTCGGAAACGTGATGGTACTCATTTCTCCTCCTTACGCGAGGCATCATAACACCGTTTCACCAGGCAACGCCGGTCAACTGCTGTTTGTGTATGAGAAATCGGTTGGAAACTTTCCTCATGTCAGGATGCCACCGGCGCCAACCTTGTGTGAATGCTCTGAAAAGATAATCATTTCCATATCACAGCATCTTCTTCCTGTCGGTTAAATTTCACGTCTGTAGCACGTCATCTTCGCGGTGTAGCAGTTTTAATGGCCAGTAGTGAACATCGTCAGGTTTCATGCTCTGCGTAATACCATGATTTCTGCAGCTGGTCACTTTCACCCTCTGACACTTATTGCAAGTTTTTATCCTATCTGTTATTCTCTTTGTTGGTAAAATTGCAACTTGAGCCATTTTCTCTGTACATTTCTTTGGTCCACAATGACCAGAGGCTAAGTAATACTGGTTCACTATTTCGGTGATGTACTTGGTGGGCCAACGCACCCGCCAAGAGTCGCCATCCTCATCTTTGCGTAAATATAGTATATTGTTGTACATCCTGTAATACTTTCTCAACGTTTCTCTGTCTTTTTTCTTGTCGCAAACTTGGTGTTCACTATTTTAAAGCCGGACGGGGTGGCCGAGCGGTTCTAGGCGCTACAGTCTGGAACAGCGCGACCGCTACGGTCGCAGGTTCGAATCTTGCCTCTGGCATGGATGAGTGTGATGTACTTAGGTTAGTTAGGTTTAAGTAGTTCTACGTTCTAGGGGACTGATGACCTGAGAAGTTAAGTCCCATAGTGCTCAGAGCCATTTGCACCATTTTGAACTATTTTCAAGAATTCGTCCTCGATTTGATGACGACGCATGTATTTACAAATACTCTCTATCTTCCTTCGTCATTCTCCGTCTTCAAAATAGCACAATTTCAGTACACTCTCGGATTCATCTTCCACTATTTGCTGACCGGTTTCAGGTAAACGTGATAGCGCATCAACTATTCAGTTGTCTATAACTTTTGCATAACATGTATCATAAACAAAGTGCTGTAAATAAACAGACTACTTTGTTTGTCTTTCGTGCAGTAAACGACACTCTTTGAGATAGGTGAGGGCCTTATGGTCTGTGTGAATTATCACTTTTCGGTCCCATAAGTAACCTTTAAATTTCCTAAAACCTCCTACGATTGCGAGACCTTCCTTGTCAGAAATCGTATAGTTTCGCTCACTTTTCGTTAGCGTCCGACTTGCGAACGCAACCGTCTAGTGTCCCTTGTTCTCTCCTTCTGCCACCTCCTGAAACAGTTCCACACCTAAACCGTAGTTTGACGAATCCGTTCCCATGTGAAATAGTAACGAAAGGTCAGGATGCTACACTACATTACACTGTAACAACTCGCTTTTCAGTCTCTCAAATGCGCCCTGTCACTCGTTAGTCCTCATAAACGGTGTATTCTTGTGTAACAAGTTGTTTAAATTTGGTTCATTGAACGCTTGCCTCCGTACAAACTTGTGATAAAAGCCTAGAAAACTTTGTTATCTAATCTTAGGAGGTGGACAATTCTTTATTGCCTCTATTTTCTGTTGATCTTCGGGGATTCCTGCTGTAGTAATTATGTGACCAAAAAAATTCAATTCCTGCTTCACAAACTCACACTTTTTCAGTTTTGGAGTCATTCCACCTTTGCGTAAAACACTGAAAACCTCGTCTAAAAGATCACAGTGTTCTTACCAGATCGCATTTCCCAACAAGTCGTCCATGTACATTGTCAGCCTGGAACTTATGACCGCACCTTGTACGTTATCGAGCGCACTGATAAAGACAGACACTGACATGTTCATTCCGAATGGCACTACTTTATAATGGTAAAACCTACCTGCATACAAAAGAGCAGTTTATTTTTGTTAGATTCTTCCTCAAGAGCGATCTGCCAGTAGCCAGCCGTGAGGTCAAGGCTGATCATAAATTGTACAGTCGTGTTCAAAAGTAACCGAACGATCTGAATTGCATTTCGCCTGATTCGCATGCTACCCACATAACGCAGCTGTCTAGCAGGTCCTCTAATCGCTCCTTGTTACAGTCGTTTGACTATTGAAAATGGTTCCAACAAGTCATCACTAGAAAACACTGTTCTGTATCGCAATAACTCTAGATGTAAAGTAATACTACGATACTACAAATATCAGGGAACACCTTATCACAGGTAAGACTGTCCTTAAGGCTTGTAAGCTCACATTTATTACAATAAACAGCATACCTGAAATGACACCACTCTTATTATTACGTCAGATAGGTAATGCATGTAGTAAGTTCGTCGTATTCATGATTTCCTCTTCAAAGTAACATGCCGTACTTATTATTTAACACAAAATGACATTAAAAATTTAAGTTATTCACGAGCAGCTAGTTGAGTATATGTACAGGTATGAACTTCAAATGACACGACGAACCGTCTCGTTCTGCATATGGATTCAAACCCAGGCCACGCAGACTAAGCAAAGATTTCGTAACTGACGGAAACGAACAGTCATTCCTGATTAGGCATACAGAGAGTGATATACCTCGATTTTAGACAGTATCAGTTAGCAAATACCAACTTTAAATTACATAACGGAAACATTTTTAACAGACCCGAATTCCTACCCGGCACCTGTTGTCCCTGTTAACGAACTACGAGAGATGTTAAATATTGCTTCTTAACAAGTAACTTACTTGAAATTCCGGGAGGTAAAGCTTTGTGTTGGACAGGGATTCGAACCCAGAATGAAATCGGATAGATATCGAAGCACAATCAACTGTGACATATCGGATTTTCTCGGCAGTAGCTAGATGTTTTAACTGAAAGGACGAGACGAAACATTAAGTTTTTCCTTCCCAGGACTCCAACCCGGCACCTATCGCTGTTTTATTCTAGAGAAAACGAACGTTAAATATGGGTTTGTTGCATCAGCAGCGACATGTGAGCATGTTTGAACTAGAAATAATATGACGAAGAGTTCAGTGCTGACTGGGAATAGAGCCCCACACACATCGTTGATGACTACACACAAACATACGTCAGCTACCGAATTTTTCTCCACCAGCAGCTCGGAATAACATCTTGAACCTACAGTGATCTCGCAAATAGTTCTGTGTCTCACTGGGAGTAAAAAACGTCAAATATCGTTAATGTTGACAACGAATGAAAATACATTAAAAATCGAAATTATTATCCACCAACAGATACGTGTTCTCATGCTAGACCTTGATAATACATAATGAAAACTTTAGTGCCATTCACGCGCAATATGTGGAGATGTTGAGGAATCTGCAGTTTTCTGTATTGTCACGAAGGGAGCAAATTCCGCGTTAAGGGCGGTCTGAGTTGCATTCCCAGTTCAGAACCAATTTTATCGACATACAGTAGCTCAGATAAAAGATGGAATAAGTGTCCTGTGAGCCTACACAGCGTTTGTTTCGTCACTAGAAATAAATAACTAGTGTAAGAAAGGTTGCTGGTGATAGTGTTTCTACACGTCGCCACTCCAGACTTTATTGTGGCTCAACCTAACGTCTACTTGTTAGAGAAGGAATGTCATTTTTAATGTGAATTCCAGACCACAATGCCATTATATTTTCTTCACTTGGTGTAGCTAGAAGAGAATTGAATCTGTCTCTCCCGATCTAAAATCACCGACCGAAGTTGAAATCGAACCCAGACCATAGATATATGAACCTCTCATCAGCCCAACAGACCACCAAATCCTCTTCTCAGTGGCTCATTTTTATATCATAATGCCGTTGTGCCAGACTGGCTGAGAATTCTGACACACAGGCACCCTGTATCAATTTGCAGCATGTTCAGTAAACTCATTTACTTGGTTGACCGAATAACCATGAACTAGCTGCCTCGGCTACCCAGTGCATATATTCAACTTTATTTTGTAATCACCAAAATAAAATCACGTAACTGCCACCAACACAGAATTGCCAACAGTGTAGGATGCAGCAATTTAAATAGGAAGTGTTCCTCTGCACTTGAGCAACTCTATTGCGCTATCTGTTTGTTGAAAACGTCGTGCAGTGCAAAAGAAAAGGTATAACTGTTTGTCTCTCATAAGTATTGAGCTGGCCATATGCATTATCCCGCAGCGCTGTGGAATGCAGAAGTTCTGGAAGAATTGTTCTTGACTTCTGGAGGTGTTATAGCCACGTGTCGGCCAGTAGCGTAATGGTAAGTATCGCGCACGGTAGATTCACTGCTATATTTTTTTAAACGCAATTTCGCTGTCTACTGAAGTTATCAATCTAATGGAACTTGTAACATAATTCCCTTCACCTCTCAACCCAAAATAGTCGTATGTGGAAAAAGGGCTAACTTCTGCGACATTTTGTTCTTTTCAGGTTTAATAGACGGCCAGGCAGCAGATGCATCTCGAAGCTTTTGTATTATGTCTGGGGAGAGCGCATCGTGCCAAAATACGTCGGAAAAGTATTTTCTAAATTAGCTGTCGTCTGGTAGTGGCATTTTATTCTTCTTCAAGCCTTGTTTGAGAGCTTTAACTCAGAACAATCATGCATGTAATCAATAAAGTGCATGTGAATTTTCAGACTGTTATAGATTACGTCAGAAAATTCGCATATATCGTTGATGATTAATTTCTCTCTCGTGTTTACTATTGTTTCATTTTATTCTTCTTCGAGCCTTGTTTGAGAGCTTTAACTCAGAACAATCACGCATGTAATCAATAAACTGCATGTGCATTTTCAGACTGTTATAGATTACGTCAGAAAATTCGCATATATCGTTGATGATTAATTTCTCTCTCATGTTTACTATTGTTTTAACAACATTAAAGGACACCTTACGAAAATAGTGAACTGTATTATAAAAAATGAAATAAAACTACCCACGATAACCTTACGAAGAAAGTTTGTTATAATAAAACTGCGTATCTGTACACAAGCGTGCCTCTACCATCACGAATTGGTAAAATACTACTCACTTAGATTTTATTTGGGTCTGTGTTTAATTGGCATGCTCTGTCATACTCAAGATGTATGCAAATATGGCATTTCATAAATAAAGTTATGTATTCCTGGAAACCCCAAATTTGCTTGTCAGCAGCGGAAAGAGGCGTTACCTGTTGTGCAGCATTGTAAGTTTTTCACCATGAGCCGAAAGTATTTTCTTGATATTTCCCGAGAGATGTTTGATCTGACTGCTTGTAGCTCTTTCACAGAAGGGATAAAAACGCTACACTCAGTGAGACTGGAACTGCGAACCATAACAGACGCTTTTTCACAGGTCAACACGTTACCACAGAGCTGGCGAAGAAGTATTAGTCTGGGATTCCTCTTACGAGACCAGAACTCGTAAACCGCTACTTGAAAGACGAGATAAGTTGCGATTTCCACGTGCAACTACTTTCCTGCGCTGAAAACCGTAAATTTACAATCTTTTATTACACCTCAAGCGATAATAACTCAGATTATTCAATGGAAATGACAGGTAAAAGCAAGTGAACTTCGAGGCTTAATTCCGTGCACACCAGGAAGTAACTCGTCGATCACAGAGTTGCCAAACATACACTGCCTTGTTGCCAAATCTCATTTACAATACCAGCAGGAAGAAGACGAACCGATGTGATCTTACAGCGGGTTGGGAAGTGACCATAGCTGGTGTCTCCAAGTCGCGGCTGCAACGGCTTGGAATACGTAATGCGTCTGATTCGCATTTCTGTAATAAGTTTAGGGACTGGAACGTAGTTACTAATAATACTGACTGCAAACTAAGCATCATAAATCAGTAACTCTCATAGTTGTTTTTATATTTCTTTCGTAAGTGTACTCAAAACTAAGAAATTCATTAAAAGACGTTTCCGTGCCTCGCCGATAGTCGAGCACAACAAACAAATAAAAATAAAAACGAATGTGTGTGTGTGTGTGTGTATGTATGTGTGTGTGTGACAGAGAGAGAGAGAGAGAGAGAGAGAGAGAGAGAGATAAAAATCAAAAAGAATGAGAGAGAGAGAGTAAAAAATTGTAAAGAAATTGAATCATGGTATGTAAAGAAATCTTTCATTAAAACGACACGTTCCATATCATTACGAAATATCGTGCTCATGATCTATGAAACAAGAATTAATCTAATGTAATCTAATCTAATCATATCATATTGATGACTAACCATGAAGTCATGAATTACCTTAGTTTTTGCCAATACCAGTAACCAAATCTAAACTTGAAAGTAAAAGACGACAATTTTTGTAATAAACCGGGACTTCTGTCAAGACCCTTTCGTCCCTGTTAATTAACCACGAAAGATGTCTGATAAACCTCTATTCTGAAGTAATAAAGTGTGCAAGCATTTAAAGATGAAGTGCATGATGTGAAGTTCTGTGACAGAGATACGAAGCCAACACGGTTCTTTCCCTGTCTACGGAATCCTTTTCATGTTAATATCAAACATCAGCAATTACTCGTAGATTGCATTAAAACTAAAGTAGTTGATGGAGACGTTACTTGATAACAAAAACGCGCTCCCTTCCTTCATTTACTTGCGCCTAGAAATGGCTATCGAGTACTGCCAAACCAAAAGGCAAGAGATCTTACTGCCTTCCGATATTCGTCGCTGTCAGTTCTTCCATATGATTTGATCGACATAACCTGTTTCAAGTTGTGTATGACAGACAATGTTTTAGAAAATCAATTGTTTTCCTTTGCAATAAACAGAAAGGTTTTCATTCTAAGTATCCAAGTACAAAATTTCGGCAATATTAGTTCAAATTTAATATTCGCTTCTAGAATGTAGGAAAGTATTTCACAGTTACAAAACTCGCATCCGGTACATTGAACTTACACTTAGTCGCTGACCATAAATTCTAGCTCAGAGTGACACCATATTAAGTAACCTAATGTAGCGAAGACTGTTTGCCAGTGCTCTTTCTCACCGGAAAATACGCAATTCACTCATTGGGCTCCATAAGTACACTGTAACAGTAATTTCTGTGTGTATGCAATGCATACGGATTAGAATTTAGTGGTGCTCTCTCTTCCACTTCTGTATACGATATGCCTGACCTAAACGGGCCCTTTATCATTACAGGCCCTGGGCAGTGCAACATCATACTGACAACAGTAATGTGCTTATACTGACAACCTGAATGTTCGTTTCACCTGGTTTTGTAATCATTTAAATAAAACAACATGACCTTTCAGTGAAATTTGTCAGTAAGCTTTTTGCCTTCAAACCAGTGAAATGCGGCAGAGTACGGCCGGTAATTGATTCACAAACCACGATTTAGTGCCGTTAAGACGATTTATTTAAACATTGTCGTAGCTGAAGGAATATACACTCCTGGAAATGGAAAAAAGAACACATTGACACCGGTGTGTCAGACCCACCATACTTGCTCCGGACACTGCGAGAGGGCTGTACAAGCAATGATCACACGCACGGCACAGCAGACACACCAGGAACCGCGGTGTTGGCCGTCGAATGGCGCTAGCTGCGCAGTATTTGTGCACCGCCGCCGTCAGTGTCAGCCAGTTTGCCGTGGCATACGGAGCTCCATCGCAGTCTTTAACACTGGTAGCATGCCGCGACAGCGTGGACGTGAACCGTATGTGCAGTTGACAGACTTTGAGTGAGGGCGTATAGTGGGCATGCGGGAGGCCGGGTGGACGTACCGCCGAATTGCTCAACACGTGGGGCGTGAGGTCTCCACAGTACATCGATGTTGTCGCCAGTGGTCGGCGGAAGGTGCACGTGCCCGTCGACCTGGGACCAGACCGCAGCGACGCACGGATGCACGCCAAGACCGTAGGATCCTACGCAGTGCCGTAGGGGACCGCACCGCCACTTCCCAGCAAATTAGGGACACTGTTGCTCCTGGGGTATCGGCGAGGACCATTCGCAACCGTCTCCATGAAGCTGGGCTACGGTCCCGCACAGCGTTAGGCCGTCTTCTGCTCACGCCCCAACATCGTGCAGCCCGCCTCCAGTGGTGTCGCGACAGGCGTGAATGGAGGGACGAATGGAGACGTGTCATCTTCAGCGATGAGAGTCGCTTCTGCCTTGGTGCCAATGATGGTCGTATGCGTGTTTGGCGCCGTGCAGGTGAGCGCCACAATCAGGACTGCATACGACCGAGGCACACAGGGCCAACACCCGGCATCATGGTGTGGGGAGCGATCTCCTACACTGGCCGTACACCACTGGTGATCGTCGAGGGGACACTGAATAGTGCACGGTACATCCAAACCGTCATCGAACCCATCGTTCTACCATTCCTAGACCGGCAAGGGAACTTGCTGTTCCAACAGGACAATGCACGTCCGCATGTATCCCGTGTCACCCAACGTGCTCTAGAAGGTGTAAGTCAACTACCCTGGCCAGCAAGATCTCCGGATCTGTCCCCCATTGAGCATGTTTGGGACTGGATGAAGCGTCGTCTCACGCGGTCTGCACGTCCAGCACGAACGCTGGTCCAACTGAGGCGCCAGGTGGAAATGGCATGGCAAGCCGTTCCACAGGACTACATCCAGCATCTCTACGATCGTCTCCATGGGAGAATAGCAGCCTGCATTGCTGCGAAAGGTGGATATACACTGTACTAGTGCCGACATTGTGCATGCTCTGTTGCCTGTGTCTATGTGTCTGTGGTTCTGTCAGTGTGATCATGTGATGTATCTGACACCAGGAATGTGGCAATAAAGTTTCCCCTTCCTGGGACAATGAATTCACGGTGTTCTTATTTCAATTTCCAGGAGTGTGGTTTCGTCTTAAATCGTCTGAATCAGCAATGTTCACAACCATCTCAAATGTGAAAAAGCTAATTATCCAGGTACGAAGGTTGTAAAACAAACTTCCCACAGTTTGTGTCAGGTTGATCTTTTCGACTGATAGCACTGTGTAAGTATTTTGTCTATGAGGTATCACAAGTAGTGTTCCTGTAGCTGTGGGAATCATTGGTTGAATACGAGTTTAACACCAAAGGGTACAGTGCTGCTAAATATTCAAAATGATTATCAACCTAAGTTTGAGTTCATCCGCAAACTGAGGCGAATTTATAATATTGAAGCTAGACTGTGTATCCTTGTCTTCCTTGAGTGGGCATTGGAAGGCGTTTACAGACACGTAGACAATGCTATGAATACTTCGAACGCTATAGTTAACGTTGCTCTCATAAACTACTTTTGTTTTTTAATTCTTCTGGGTCTTCAGGGTGCATTATGTGTTGTAGATACAGTCTTAGAGCAAAAAATTGACCACCGAGTCGTTCACGTAAGGTGGGCAATACAGTCGTGCTCCTCTCAGAATCCTATGTCCGGCAATGTGCTCGATCTGGCAACATTGTAGAGTGCGGCACTTCTCAGAGGAAGTCTTGACTTCAGTCATAGTACTTTATTCTTGGCTACGACCGTAGTCTTGAGGTAAAACGCGAGACTAGCTAATACGACGTCTGGTAACTAAAAGCACACGTCGACAAAGTTTTTATCGCCCCTTTCCTCTCGGTGCTGAAGCTATGAGTGTAATTCAAGCGAATCTACAATAGATTTCGCTTTGTCACACTGGTAATAACAGTTTGGTCCAACAATGTTTTAGCGAAAGATTTCTTTGCCGACCATCTGCCTCTGAATACCGCATGCGTGAGTTCTCTGGGACCCGTTTGCTGCCTACAGGCGGGGGCTGAGGCACTGCATTGTCTCGCCTTCTGCCGACAACATCTGCTCCACTCCACACACTCTCTCTACCATGTAAAATGCTTTAATGTTGTCAAGTGGTGACCCTTAAAATCTGTCTACGATTTGTTTAAATGCCTCTGAGCACTATGGGACTTAACATCCGTGGTCATCAGTCCCCTAGAACTTAGGACTACTTAAACCTAACTAATCCAAGGACATCACACACATCCATGCCCAAGGCAGGATTCGAACCTGTGACTGTAGCGGTCACGCAGTCCAGACTGAAGCGCCTGCGATTTGTGTTTCACTCTTGATAGCAAAGGAGGCACAAAACCCTTTTTATTTGATGATTATTTTATTACACTAGAATGCGATACATCAATGTGGTACAGAATTAATTTCGTTGTTTCTGATCCAGTGCACTACAATTAAAGCGCCACATTCTGTTCTTTTTCCTTTCACGGGAGGTTCCTCAAATAATTTATTATTGTCATGGATTCATATGTGTTAGTCAAGGCACAGAGAGTAAATGCAATGTAATGTTTTTTATTCTTTCTTTGATTCTCTATGGTAAATGGATGCAAAAGATTGTGTCAGTACCTATTAGAAACTGCTCTATAGCTACTCAGGCAAATTGCTTGTTTTGAGGTCTATATATTAATTAATGGAGAAGTGAACGCTGTTCATAAGTGATATTTAAAATATTCAATTGGATTTAAGGCTGCAAAATTGCCCATATTTGAAGCTACCCAGAGAAAAAGTAAGTTGTTAGAGCCACTGTTAGCAAACGTCTGCAGGGAGTTCCTAATTGCTTCTGTGGAAATTAAGCATAGAGGCCCTATAGTAATCTAGAGGTCCATTTCCTTCATACTTATCACCCTGGCATTGAGTCTTAAGTGAAGAACAATATTGAAATTCGTATCGCTGATGGTCGATTCGAATTTCCTCAGAGACGCTGGTATTGCGAAGCAGCTTGGCAGTCAGAAAACCAAGATCTATGACCATTAACACAACTTACTGAGTCGAGCTACCAAGAGGATTTGATGTGTAAAGGTTTTCTTCCGATTTCGATACAGAATTTTTCTGGAAATTCGCAGCTCCATAAAATATATCAGAAAAAAAGCTCTTATACGCTGGCCCCTACCACGGTTAGAACTGACGACTGATTGTGCTGTTCTGATCCAAGACACGGGCGGTACCACCGGGCTACGGACACACTGCTGCCTGTACGCCACTCTCATCATGGTATTTGACGCTCAGCTTCATAACGCATCGTGTAAGATAATAAAAGTTGTCACTTTTGTGAAGAATAGCATTTCTTTAGGCAAAAAATTGAATTTTCTGTCTTAGTCTCTCAGTTTACATGAGGATTATGTAGCACGAGTCATTCAAATGGAAAGGGAATATCAAGTGAATTTAGCGAGTCATTTCAGTACCATACGCGGAAGTGATTGCACTGTCACAGTGTTGCCTAATGTTTGTGACGATGTTGCCTATTCTCCGCTGTGCTAGGAACAGCTCTGTAGCGGTATGCGAGGAGAATCCCGTGCTCGTGTCACAGGAGGATACGGATAGGAGGCGTGGAGTTTGGTTAATATGCAGTGTTTTCTCCTACCAGTTGTGTCAAACATTCAGGTGTATAATCTTGCATCACTATTACAGTTTCCTACAAAATATATACGGATAAAACACTTACCTTGTTACTTTGTGACAAAATATTATTTCAGTACAATAAAAAAGTCTGTGGAAACACTTATGCCCAACTGTCATAAAAGTAAGATAACAAACAATTTGCTCCTAGAAATCGATTGCACCTATGTGCAGTCTTGTGACGTTTAAATAAATCGTCTTAACGGCACTAAATCGTGGTTTGTGAATCAATTACCGGCCGTACTCTGCCGCATTTCACTGGTTTGAAGGCAAAAAGGTTACTGACAAATTTCACAGAAGGAAATGGGGGACTAAATGTCTCCCACTGGAAAGTCATGTTGTTTTGATTACAAAACCAGGTGAAACGAACAGTCAGGTTGTCAGTATAAGCACATTACTGTTGTCAGTATGATTTTGCACTGCCCAGGGCCTGTAATGATAAAGGGCCTGTTTAGGTCAGGCATATTGTATACAGAAATGGAAGAGAGAGCACCACTAAATTCTAATGCGTTTGCATTGCATACACACAGAAATTACTGTTACAGTGTACTTATGGAGCCCAATGAGTGAATTGCGTATTTTACGGTGAGAAAGAGCACTGGCAAACAGTCTTCGCTACATTAGGTTACTTAATATGGTGTCACTCTGAGCTAGAATTTTTGGTCAGCGACTAAGTGTAAGGTCAATGTATCGGATGCGAGTTTTGCAACTGTGAAATACTTTCCTACATTCTAGAAGCGAATATTAAATTTGAACTAATATTGCCGAAATTTTGTACTTGGATACTTAGAATGAAAACCTTTCTGTTTATTGCAAAGGAAAACAATTGATTTTCTAAAACATTGTCTGGCATACACAACTTGAAACAGGTTGTGTCGATCAAATCATGTGGAAGAACTGACAGCGACGTATATCGGAAGGCAGAAAGATCTCTTGCCTTTTGGTTTGGCATTACTCGATAGCCATTTCTAGGCGCAAGTAAATGAAGAAAGGGAGCGAGTTTTTGTTATCAAGTAACCTCTCCATCAACTACTTTAGTTTTAATGCAATCTACGAGTAATTGCTGATGTTTGATATTAACATGAAAAGGATTCCGTAGACAGGGAAAGAACCGTGTTGGCTTCGTATCTCCGTCACAGAACTTCACATCATGCACTTCATCTTTAAATGCATGCACACTTTATTACTTCAGAATAGAGGTATATCAGACATCTTTCATGGTTAATTAACAGGGACGAAAGGGTCTTGACAGAAGTCCCGGTTTATTACAAAAATTGTCGTCTTTTACTTTCAAGTTTAGATTTGGTTACTGGTATTGGCAAAAACTAAGGTAATTCATGACTTCATGGCTAGTCATCAGTATGATATGATTAGATTAGATTACATTAGATTAAGTCTTGTTTCATAGATCATGAACACGATATTTCGTAATGATATGGAACGTGTCGTTTTAATGAAAGATTTCTTTACATACCATGATTCAATTTCTTTACAATTTTTTACTCTCTCTCTCTCTCTCTCTCTCCCATTCTTTTTGATTCTCTCTCTCTCTCTCTCTCTCTCTCTCTCTCTCTCTCTCTCTGTCACACACACACACACACACACACACACACACACACACACACACACACAACAGACATTCGTTTTTATTTTTATTTGTTTGTTGTGCTCGACTATCGCCGAGGCAGGAAAACGTCTGTCTATGAATGAATTTCTTAGTTTTGAGTACACTTACGAAAGAAATATAAAAACAACTATGAGAGTTACTGATTTATGATGCTTAGTTTGCAGTCAGTTCTGAGTATTATTAGTAACTACGCTCCAGTCCCTAAACCTATTACAGAAATGCGAATCAGACGCATTACGTATTCCAAGCCATTGCAGCCGCGACTTGGAGACACCATCTATGGTTACTTCTCAACCCACTGTAAGATCTCATCGGTTCGTCTTCTTCCCGCTGGTATTGTAACTGAGATTTGGCAACAAGGCAGTGTATGTTTGGCAACTTTGTGATCGACAGGTTACTTCCTGGTGTGCACGGAATTAAGCCTCGAAGTTCACTTGCTTTTACCTGTCATTTCCATTGAATAATCTGAGTTATTATCGCTTGAGGTGTAATAAAAGATTGTAAATTTACGGTTTTCAGTCCAGGAAAGTAGTTGCACGTGGAAATCGCAACTAATCTCGTTCTTCAAGTAGCGGTTTACGAGATCTAGCCACTATTGGTTTCGTAAGTGGAATCCCAGACTAATACTTCTTCGCCAGCTCTGTGGTAAAGTGCTGACCTGTGAAAAAGCGTCTGTTATGGTTCGCAGTTCCAGTCTCACTAAGTGTAGCGTTTTTATCCCTTCTGTGAAAGAGCTACAAGCAGTCAGATCAAACATCGCTCAGGAAATATCAAGAAAAAACTTTCGGCTCATGGTGATAAACTTACAATGCTGCACAACAGGTAACGCCTCTTTCCGCTGCTGACAAGCAAATTTGGGGTTTCTAGGAATACATAACCTTATTTATGAAATGCCACATTTGCATACACCTTGAGTATGACGAGCATACTAATTAAACACAGACCCAAATAAAATCTAAGTGAGTAGTATTTTACCATTTCGTGACGATGGAGGCACGCTTGTGTACAGATACTCAGTTTTATTAAAACAGACTTTCGTCGTAAGGTTATCGTGGGTAGTTTTATTTCATTTTTTAATATACAGTTCCCTATTTTCGTAAGGTGTCCTTTAATGTTGTTAAAACAATAGTAAACATGAGAGAGAAATTAATCATCAACGATACATGCGAATTTTCTGACGTAATCTATAACAGTCTGAAAATGCACATGCAGTTTATTGATTACATGAATGATTGTTCCGAGTTATAGCTCTCAAACAAGGTTTGAAGAAGAATAAAATGCCACTACCAGACGACAGCTAATTTAGAAAATACTTTTCCGACGTATTTTGGCACGATGCGCTCTCCCCAGACATAATACAAAAGCTTCGAGTTGCATCTGCTGCCTGGCCGTCTATTAAACCTGAAAAGAACAAAATGTCGCAGAAGTTAGCCTTTTTTCCACATACGACTATTTTGGGTTGAGAAGTGAAGGGAATTATGTTACAAGTTCCATTAGATTGATAACTTCAGTAGACAGCAAAATTGCGTTTAAAAAAATATAGCAGTGAATCTACCGTGCGCGATACTTACCATTACGCTACTAGCCGACACGTAGCTATAACACCTCCAGAAGTCCGAACAATTCTTCTAGAACTTCTGCATTCCACAGCGCTGTGGGATAATGCATATGGCCAGCTCAGTACTTATGAGAGACAAACAGTTATACCTTTTCTTTTGCACTGCACGACGTTTTCAACAAACAGATAGCGCAATAGAGTAGGTCAAGTGGAGATGAACACTTCCTATTTAAATTGCTGCAAACTACACTGTTGGCAATTCTGTGTTGGTGTCAGTTACGTGATTTTATTTTGGTGATTACAAAATAAAGTTGAATGTATGCACTGGGTAGCCGAGGCAGCTAGTTCATGGTGATTCGGTCAACCAAGTAAATGAGTTTACTGAACATGCTGCAAATTGATACAGGGTGCCTGTGTGTCAGAATTCTCAGCCAGTCTGGCACAACGGCGTTATGATATAAAAAGGAGCCACTGAGAAGAGGATTTGGTGGTCTGTTGGTCTGATGAGAGGTTCATATATCTATGTTCTGGGTTCGATTTCAACTTCGGTCTGTGATTTTAGATAGGGAGAGACAGATTCCATTCTCTTCTGGCAACACCAAGTGAAGAAAATATAATGGCATTGTGGTCTGGAATTCACAATAAAAATGACATTCCTTCTCTAACAAGTAGACGTTAGGTTGAGCCACAATAAAGTCTGGAGTGGCGACGTGTAGAAACACTATCACCAGCAACCTTTCTTACACTAGTTATTTATTTCTAGTGCGGAAACAAACGCTGTGTAGTCTCACACGACACTTATTCCATCTTTTATCTGAGCTTCTGTATGTCGATAAAATTGGTTCTGAACTGGGAATGCAACTCAGACCGCCCTTCGCGCGGGATTTATTCCCTTCGTGACAATACAGCTCGGCTACAATTTGTTGTTTGTTCAAAACTGCTAATACCTCAACATCTCCATATATTGCGCGTGAATGGTTTCGAATTGTGGCCCGGCACTAAAGATTTCATTATGTATTATCACCTATCTGCTGGTGGATAATAATTTCGATTTTGTATGTACTTTCATTCGTTGTCAACATTAACGATATTTGACGTTTTTTACTCCCAGTGAGACAGAACTATTTGCGAGTTCAAGATGTTATTCCAAGCTGCTGGTGGAGAAAAATGAGGTAGCTGACGTCTCTTTGTGTGTAGTCAACAACGATATATGTGGGGCTCTATTCCCAGTCGGCACTGAACTCTTCGTCACATTATTTCTAGTTCAAACATGCTCACATGTCGCTGCTGGTGCAACTAACCCATATTTAACGTACCTTTTCTCTAGAATAAAACAGCGATAGGTGCCGGGTTTGAGTCCTGGGAAGGAAAAAATTAACGTTTCGTCTCGTCATTTCATTTTTAAACACCTAGCTACTGTCGAGAAAATGCGATATGTCACAGTTGATTGTGCTTCGATATCTATCCGATTAGGTTCTGGGCTCGAATCCCTGTCCAACACAAAGCTTTACCTCCCGGAATTTCAAGTAAGTTACTTGTTAAGAAGCAATATTTAACATCTCTCGTAGTTCGTTAACAGGGACAATAGGTGCCGGGTAGGAATTCGGGTCCGTTAAAAATGTTTGCGTTATGTAATTTAAAGTTGGTATTTGCTAACTGATACTGTCTAAAATCGAGGTATATCACTCTGTGTATGCCTAATCAGGAATGACTGTTAGTTTCCGTCAGTCACGAAGTCTTTGCTTAGTCTGCATGACCTGGGTTTGAATCCATGCGCAGAACGAGACGGTTCATCGTGTCATTTGAAGTTCATACCTGTACTTATACTCAATTAGCTGCTCGTGAATAACTTAAATTTTTAATGTCATTTTGTGATAAATAATAAGTACGGTATGTTACTTTGAAGAGGAAATCATGAATACAACGAACTTACTACATGCATTATCTATCTGACGTAATAATGAGAGTGGTGACATCTCAGGTATGTCATTTATTGTAATAAATGTGAGCTTTCAAACCTTAAGGACAGTCTTACCTGTGGTAAGGTGTTCCCTGCTATTTGTAGCATCGTAGTATTACTTTACATCTAGAGTTATTGCGATACAGAGTAGTGTTTTCTAGTGGCGGCTTGTTGGAACCATTTTCAATAGTCAAACGACTGTAACAAGGAGCGATTAGAGGACCTGCTAGACAGCTGCGTTATGTGGGTTGCATGCGAATCAGGCGAAATGCAATTCAGGTCGTTCGGGTACTTTTGAGCATGACTGTACATTACGAAATCTTTGCAGTGTGTCCTCCACACTTTCTGTTCTATCCATTTCACATTGAACGACTTTATTGAGTGTATGGCATCTATCAGGATTCTGACACTTCCATCTCTTTTTCCTACTACGATCAGGGGATTGTTACAGGGACTGGTACTCCTCTCTACAACATTACATTGCAGTATTCGATCAATTTCTTGTTGTGTGGCCTCCTTTTCGGATAGAAGTACCACGTCGGTTTGTGGGGCATAACATTTTATCTGCACTGACATCCAGTATCAAACCCTGGTTTATTCGAAAACACGTTTATATTTCTCATAATTACGTGATACATGTCTCCTTTATGTTCAGTTGTAGCATTTGGTACATCGTCCACAATACTCTGACTTGTCTTTCAAATTATTGTCAACATTTACATTCCCCATTCTATAGTATTCCATATTTCTGCCGAAACCATTCTCGTCAGAGCAAGTAACAATGCGAATAAGTTGGTATTGACTACTCACATCCCCTGTTTCATTACAACTCACACTAATTTCGGTCTTATCTTTTGAAATGCACCTCATTGTTTTATTGTTGCAGTCAATTACCGTTTGGTATTTCAGAAAACAAGCTAAGCGTATTATTAGCCCGGTGCTAAAATCTGGCACGACGATAAACTCGTGTTCAAACTGTTCTCCTTGAATTTCGAAACAGATAAATATTTGATGGGATATAGGTCTGCTACTCTTCCTAGTAGCACCGATTATTTTAACTCCCAATACGGGCATTAATACCATTCCTGGCCTTTCCTTTAACAAATCGAAAATTGTTCTCGGCATAGCACTTAGCTGTGCCCCAGTATCAATTAAAACGTGAATTTGTAGGCCGTACATGTGAACAGGCACTATTGTTTATCTTCACTTACTTGTGGCTAGTTCTTGGTTTTCCCATAACCAGTCCTCATCAACATCAAGATGACTCCAGAAAGATCCATCCAGCTGTGATACCGATAGCAGTTTATCTGGTAGTTTTTTAATTTTCTGTCCTTGGGCTTTCTTAATTTCTATCTGCCTTTTCTGCGGTTGTTGAAGCCGTTTTGACCTCAACACTGTAACCTTTCTATCAATTTTTTCGATTAACGAACCTGTTATTACCAACAATTCGCTGTCAAGTCAGGTAAATTTTCTTCGGAAAGATGGTTACCATCTTCCAAATTTCTTGGAGAAATGTGCTCTGTTTCTGCCTCTAATTCTTCTCCCAAGCTCATGGAACCCACGTCACTATCATCTGACTGTATGACGTCACCCTTAACCTTGTAGTTCTTGTAATCTACATGGATTTCAATCAGTCGTACCCCATGATCATCGGCAAACTCGACTTGCCTCTCTCCAGAAATTTCACCTCGGTTTTCTTTAGGGCCAGCGCCGTTGGGGTTGGTTACTTCAATTACTACAACATTTGGACAAGCCTGCCTCTTCAGTACAAAACTTTCCGTTTCATCGTAAACGCTGACTTCATGCGAGTTAAGAAGCGTCAAATATTGTCCACTCTCCACATTAGCACACTTCCTGTACAATTCTCTATAATTCTTCAGTTCGTCGTATATCCTACCGAACTGACCTAGCTACACCCCCTCGCATTCCGCGTTGCCCTGCATGGTAATGGAAGCTTTATCCGATATCGGCTTCATTAATTCCGCCGGCGAATTACTGTGTATTGGAACCTGCGGTACCGCTGTTGCTTGAACAGTGGCCGCCTCGTCCTTAATGACCGGTACTCTATTTTCATCGTTATTATGAACAGTGATCGCTTTGTCGACTGGAATTACAACTTCAGTTTGAAAGGTCTCTGTTGGATTTCTTTCATGTTAATTTCTTAAATCTGTTGTCATTTACGGCATAAAATCCTCTTCTAAATTTACTGTGGTGTTTCTGACTATCTGGGAGGAGACTGAGCAGTGAAACATGTTGCTTTTACACATAAACAAGAACGATCTGTCACACTACTACACTTTAAAACACAGTTTATATGTAATTCATTTCACACAGTCTCATACGGAACCTACATCCACTTTCTTTTATATACTGAATATGATAAGACACTGTCATCCCCCTTCCCTTCTGTGTGAGAGGATGAATGAACAAATGTATTTCTAGTTGCATGTTTGATGGCAACAGACAAGCCTGTCTGCTAGAGAACAGTAGGACCAACGTCGGAACAGGTAGCTATGCTTTCTAAAAGCAGAGAGGTTTCTATTCTTTGTTGGTCCAGTCCGGCCCTTGTCATATTGGTATAGGAAGCTACCTCTCTGGTCACTTCCGTTTGTATCTGTTAAGCATGCTCGGTAGGGGCCCAGGTCAGTCGGTCTGCGGCGAGCGTCTGAAGTGGTAAGATCTCCAGCTAAGCGCGTGTCTGCTAAGTCCGTAGGACAATGGAATTCGTAAGTTCAGCGTAACTGAAAATTTAATCACCTTTATTTCAGGTTTAGCCCTAAAATATCTAATGTTATCTTAAATGAGCTGAGTTCCATATAATCAATACACTTTGTTCTTTTGCTTTCAGAAAGAAAAAAACTTGCACAACCGACTGGTGCTTGTGATATAGACCGGTATTCTCAGTCTAGTGTCGTATGTTCTGTGAACACTGTTCTGTGCCAGTCTTATTCACGTCTCCCAAGCAATTACACACGATTTCTCTAGATGCATGCATGCTGAGGAGGTTAGCACTCCTTATTGGTGTACAGTAGATACTAACCTGATACATTTGAGAATGTTGTGGGGATACAACAGACGGTTAAGAAGCAGAAGAAACATATGGTCTATGCCTAATAGAGCTCCAGACAGAAAGAGATTGAAATATTTTACACGAATCACTTGTGCTTTCAATTCTGTGGTATTGTTGTAGTGTTTGGATTCCATACAAAGATCTTGGAAAGAGAGAAATGATCATAGAACATAAACACAGACTCCTAAGGCTACATGATTCTGCACTTAAACAGGCTATAATGTTAAGACTGCGTGGTTTCCGATGTACGAGGTGCATTCAAGTTCTAAGGCCTCCGATTTTTTTTCTCCAGACTGGAAAGAGATAGAAACATGCGCATTGTTTTAAAATGAGGCCACATTCATTGTCAATACGTCCCCGAGATGGCAGCACCGTACGGCAGATGGAATTTTACCGCCAGCGGCGAGAATGAGAACTGTTTTAAATACTTAAAATGGCGACGTTTTCCTTACTTGAACAGCGTGCAATCATTCGTTTTCTGAATTTGCGTGGTGTGAAACCAATTGAAATTCATCAACAGTTGAAGGAGACATGTGGTGATGGAGTTATGGATGTGTCGAAAGTGCGTTCGTGGGTGCAACAGTTTAATGAAGGCAGAACATCGTGTGACAACAAACTGAAACAACCTCGGGCTCGCACAAGCCGGTCTGACGACATGATCGAGAAAAGGGAGAGAATTGTTTTGGGGGATCGCCGAATGACTGTTGAACAGATCGCCTCCAGAGTTGGCATTTCTGTGGGTTCTGTGCACACAATCCTGCATGACGACCTGAAAATGCGAAAAGCGTCATCCAGGTGGGTGCCACGAATGCTGATGGACGACCACATGGCTGCCCGTGTGGCATGTTGCCAAGCAATATTGACGCGCAATGACAGCATGAATGGGACTTTCTTTTCGTGGGTTGTGACAATGGATGAGACGTGGATGCCATTTTTCAATCCAGAAACAAAGCGCCAGTCAGCTCAATGGAAGCACACAGATTCACCACCACCAAAAAAATTTCGGGTAACCGCCAGTGCTGAAAAAATGATGGTGTCCATGTTCTGGGACAGCGAGGGCGTAATCCTTACCCATTGCGTTCCAAAGGGCACTACGGTAACAGGTGCATCCTAGGAAAATGTTTTGAAGAACAAATTCCTTCTTGCACTGCAACAAAAACGTCTGGGAAGGGCTGCGCGTGTGCTGTTTCACCAAGACAGCGCACCCGCACATCGAGCTAACGTTACGCAACAGTTTCTTCAAATGGCTCTGAGCACTATGGGACTTAACCTCTAAGATCATCAGTCCCCTAGAACTTAGAACTACTTAAACCTAACTAACCTAAGGACATCACACACATCCATGCCCGAGGTAGGATTCGAACCTGCGACCGTAGCGGTCGCGTGGTTCCAGACTGCAGCGCTTAGAACCACTCGGCCACTCCAACAGTTTCTTCGTGATAACAGCTTTGAAGTGATTCCTCATGCTCCCTACTCACCTGACTTGGCTCCTAGTGACTTTTGGCTTTTTCCAACAATGAATGACACTCTCTGTGGCCGCACATTCACCAGCCGTGCTGCTATTGCCTCAGCGATTTTCCAGTGGTCAAAACAGACTCCTAAAGAAGCCTTCGCCGCTGCCATGGAATCATGGCGTCAGCGTTGTGAAAAATGTGTACGTCTGTAGGGCGATTACGTCGAGAAATAACGCCAGTTTCATCGATTTCGGGTGAGTAGTTAATTAGAAAAAAAATCGGAGGCCTTAGAACTTGAATGCACCTCGTATTGGTCGCATGGAATGAAATGGTGTGAATACTCCATGGCAGAAAATATGTTTCCAACACCTCTCATACAATCACCCTAAAAGTTTTCTATCCCACTCACTATGGAGAGACTCTTTAAGATTATAAAACTACTACCTTCTACACCAAAGGGGAAAAAAAACATAGGTTCCTGTGATACGTGCACTGCATAGCTTTCTGGAGGTGTGTAGTCACTACTGTTCGTGTCAGATTATGGTTCAGAAATTAAGCTATCCTCGCATCAGTCCTATAAAATGATCATTAGCAACGGAAAAGGCATGAAAAAGCGACATCTTGTGCGGAAATAGACAAACACATAGCAACAGTAGCTTCATGACCAGTACACAGTCTTTTCCTCACATAACAAATGTCAAGTAAATGCATATACGGGGATTGCAGTACCTCACAAACCCCTGCCACTGATTTAGAATCACTGCAGTTAGGAAACTGAAGACTATTTGTGTCCAAGATGTGGCAGCGAAATGAAATACTTCTCATACACCTTCGTTCGTCCAGAGGAGCGTGCCGAAATAGGTTTGGTGGGCATGATTCATTACTCATGCATTAGAAGTCATCTGCTGACTGTTGTATGGAGAGGTTTGCTGTTAACAGTTGAAGGTAGACAACACTCTAAGTCACACCCAGCATACGCAGTTGTGTATGATATAAAATGTATTGCAGTCATATGTACAGACACTTCATAAAAATCTATAAAGTGACTGCCAATAACTTTGTGATCTGGCATATAACTTTGTTGCTCTACATTTGTTCGTCATCCACATTAAAGAATCTGTTCCACCCGTCATATCAGTGTCTATGATCAGTTACTCATTCCATGGTTCCCGTGCTGCGGTGTCAACTTTTCTCATATTCCTCTTGCTGTTACACGCTCGTCCCCATGTGCAAGAACTTTCCTGCACCAAGTAAACATGTAAGCACTCTCTCATTCTCCCTCAATTTTCCTTCGTTTTGTCCTATTTTCCCTCAATTTGTACTTGTTTTGTGCTAATTTTCGCAATTTTACCAACTTCGTCACTTCTGCTCAAGTGATCATGATGTCACTTTTCGCCAGTTATTCTAAAATTGCTTGTAAATGTAGTACAGTTGTCAACACCTAGCGCAGTTGCGCTATTTTTCTGTATGTGTGTATCAATTTCATGTGGGGGGGGGGGGGGGGGCTCATGGCACAAGGTAGTTTCAGGGTAGGACTGGGATAAAGCTCATAGATGGATCAACCATGCGTTACATCTGGGATAGGGTTCGAAAGTGGATTCACCAAGTGTTATGGCTGGGATTGGGTTCGGAGGTGGATACATCATACATTATAGCCAGGACAGGGTTCAAAGGCGAATTCACCTGCGATGTGTCCAGAGTGGTTTCTGAAGGTGGATTCAACAGCAGTTTGTCCGGAGTAGGATCTGGAGGCAGTATACTGGGATTCTAACTGACTTGCTTCTACCAGCTTGACAAGGCATCCAGCAGACGGAACGTGATTAGCGTTGAATATCTTCAACTAGTGGACGACCCATTTAGGTACTGGAGGAAATGACTACATAGCCTGTCGAACGATCCACAGAGACATTACGGAACCATCTGTAAAGGTTACTTGTCGAGTGTAATCCGACTGCAAGAAAAAAAAAAAATTACTCACTATGCAAAGGGGCTCCCATGATCAATTTCATTAATCAGTCAATAAATTTGATATAAATGACGTGCCGCCAGGTGAGTGAAAGTGTGGGCGAGAGTACAATTGTCATGATTTGCGAGCTGGAGTGGTAACCACCTATTCCGAATCCGAGGATGACTAGCTACCCTGTGGGAAGCCCCAAGGAGACGTCACAGAAGCATCTGTAAAGGTTACTTGGAGAGTGTAGTCCGAATGCACGCTCACCTTGCAAAGGGACTATCACAATCAATTTAATTCGTTATTCAATCACTGTGGTATCAGTGACATGCCGCTGGGTGGGTGGAAGTGAGGGCGAGAGTACCATCTACATCTACATGACTACTCTGCAATTCACATTTAAGTGCTTGGCAGAGGGTTCATCGAACAACAATCATACTATCTCTCTACCATTCCACTCCCGAACAGCGCGCGGGAAAAACGAACACCTAAACCATTCTGTTCGAGCTCTGATTTCTCTTATTTTATTTTGATGATCATTCCTACCTATGTAGGTTGGGCTCAACAAAATATTTTCGCATTCGGAAGAGAAAGTTGGTGACTGAAATTTCGAAAATAGATCTCGCCGCGACGAAAAACGTCTTTGCTTTAATGACTCCCATCCCAATTCGCGTATCATATCTGCCACGCTCTCTCCCCTATTACGTGATAATACAAAACGAGCTGCCCTTTTTGGCACCCTTTCGATGTCCTCCGTCAATCCCACCTGGTAAGGATCCCACACCGCGCAGCAATATTCTGAGGACGAACGAGTGTAGTGTAAGCTGTCTCTTTAGTGGACTTGTTGTATCTTCTAAGTGTCCTGCCAATGAAACGCAACCTTTGGCTCGCCTTCCCCACAATATTATCTATGTGGTCTTTCCAACTGAAGTTGTTCGTGATTTTAACACCCAGGTACTTAGTTGGATTGACAGCCTTGAGAATTGTACTATTTATCGAGTAATCGAATTCCAATGGATTTCTTTTGGAACTCATGTGGATCACCTCACACTTTTCGTTATTTAGCGTCAACTGCCACCTGCCACACCATATAGCAAACGTTTCTAAATCGCTTTGCAATTGATACTGGTCTTCGGATGACCTTACTAGACGGTAAATTATAGCATCATCTGCGAACAACCTAAGAGAACTGCTCAGATTGTCACCCAGGTCATTTATATAGATCAGGAACAGCAGAGGTCCCTGGACGTTTCCCTGGGGAACACCTGATATCACTTCAGTTTTAATCGATGATTTGCCGTCTATTACTACGAACTGCGACCTTCCTGACAGGAAATCACGAATCCAGTCGCACAACTGAGACGATACCCTATAGGCCCGCAGCTTGATTAGAAGTCGCTTGTGAGGAACGGTGTCAAAAGCTTTCCGGAAATCCAGAAATACGGGATCAACCTGAGATCCCTGTCGATAGCGGCCATTACTTCGTGCAAATAAAGAGCTAGCTGCGTTGCATAAGAACGATGTTTTCTGAAACCATGCTGATTACGTATCAATAGATCGTTCCCTTCGAGGTGATTCATAATGTTTGAATACGGTATATGCTCCAAAACCCTACTGCAAAACGATGTCAATGATATAGGTCTGTAGTTCGATGGATTACTCCTACTACCCTTCTTAAACACTGGTGCGACCTGCGCAATTTTCCAATCTGTAGGACAGATTTATCGGTGAGCGAGCGGTTGTATATGATTGCTAAGTAGGGAGCTATTGTTTCAGCGTAATCTGAAAGGAACCTAATCGGTATACAATTGGACCTGAAGACTTGCCCGTATCAAGCGATTTGAGTTGCTTCGCAACCCCTAAGGTATCTACTTCTAAGAAACTCATGCTAGCAGCTGTTCGTGTTTCAAATTCTGGAATATTCCATTCGTCTTCCCTGGTGAAGGAATTCCGGAAAAGAAATATGATTCGCTAGCTGGAGCAGTAATCAGGATTTTTCTCGTTGCGGCGAGATCTCTTAATGAAATTTGCAGTTCCTTTGTGTTGATACCATAAGAGACTGCGTAGGTGAGGAGGCATTTGTGTACTTTAAGAGAATTTGAAAGCGATGAGGCATAGCCCTACTGTGAGAGGGGTAGGACACGCTCTTACAACTCCATTATTAGCCAAAAATCAGTTTAATATTCTAGTCGCGTGACGCAGGACGTAACAGATATTAAGTTGATAAGAACAGATTTTGCTACCCGATGAGAGGATACTTAAAGGAAGTATAGAGTCTATGACATACCTTCATATAAGATTTCCACAACAGGCAACGACATTTTAGTGATGTAAAAACGCGTGTATCCTCCAGTTTCTCCTGTCTTCCAAAATAACTCGTATAAAAGGGAGGAATCTGCTTTTTGCATGAGACATTCGAAGTGTATGGACAAAATAACATCCCTGTCCCAGTTTGGGTGAAGTGGACTTTTTAAACTAGGGAATCTATGTTGGTAGTGGAACTGCATTAGAGCTACACGTTGAAGCCACGCCTGCTTGTCTTGCAGCGTGCTGCAACTAACGGGAGGGGCGGGCACAGGGTCTTGGCCGACCGAAAGCCGCGTCTTAGCCGGTGATGACTGGTTAGTTACAAAAAGAATTCTCCGATCTATCGGCTCTTGGCTGGCGCTGTGGGGACAAGTCCCGGCGGTGACGCCCTCTGGGTGGATGAATAGTGAAGTAACCAAAATGAGATTTTCACTCTGCAGTGGAGTGTGCGCTGAAATGAAACTTCCTGGCAGATTAAAACTGTGTGCCCGACCGAGACTCGAACTCAGGACCTTTTAATCTGCCAGGAAGTTTCATTTCAGCGCACACTCCGCTGCAGAGTGAAAAATCTCATTCTGGAAACATCTCCCAGGCTGTGGCTAAGCCATGTCTCCGCAGTATCCTTTCTTTCAGGAATGCTAGTTCTCCAAGGTTCGCAGGAGAGCTTCTGTGAAGTTTGGAAGGTAGGAGACGAGATACTGGCAGAAGTAAAGCTGTGAGGACCGGGCGTGAGTCGTGCTTCGGTAGCTCAGATGGTAGAGCACTTGCCCGCGAAAGGCAAAGGTCCCGAGTTAGAGTGTCGGTCGGGCACACAGTTTTAATCTGCCAGGAAGTTTCATTTCAGTGAAGTAACCATTAACCATTAACAGGTTGAGCAGTGACAGAAGTGGACGTTTGTGTTGTGTCAGAAGATTCAATACGGCGAGTGTTTGCTCTGGACTATTATCTCTCTGCCCCCCCCCCCCCCCCCCTGCTGTAAATTGATCTGTTGACTGCTTGGTGGTCATGATGACAGTCTCCCCAGCCTCTGAGAGTCTGGTGTAGTTGGAGATGTGCCCACAACTGCCTGCGTGGCTGATGCATGTGTGGGCCTATCCTGGCAGACACATCCACGGAACTCCTGCAGTCTTTGAATGGCGTGCACTTTGCGGTCGTGAGTGTCTGCAATTGGGAAGCTATTCTCGCTAGATGCGTTTAGGTAAAAACGATGTGGTGGTGGTGAGTCAGGCAACGCGTGGAGGAAGGTGCTTGTGTTCTCAAACGCTGTTACATTCAAGACCTCAGATATAGTTAGTGCTACGACGAGTGAAATGTAATTAGTTGATTTTCAATATGTATGTCTGATTATCAAACGCTGAAAATTTGTTTTATTATCAAGAAGAATCATTGTAGAGTGGTAGTAAGTGCTTTAAGACATCTATTTGACTCCTGTAAATTGTTAAACAATTAATTTGATAGGGTAGTGCAAATGAACCGTTTCTCACCAAGAACAAGCGCTTTCTTCTTCTTCGAAATTTTTCTATGTGTTGTTCAGAGTTTTTTCCGCGATATATAGTTATGGTCAGGCCAATTACAAAGCGTTTTTCGATGCATAGACCATTTTATAGGATTGTTTCAGTTATCGTTTTAGCAATGTCCTGCCAGTTTCGAGTGGTATTGCCGACTAGGGCACACAACGGGGTGAACATACACACGTGCAGCGGAAATTGAGGGTGGATGAGGGTGGCTGTAGGACCGTTTTGAGCCACCTATGGTGGCTATACTGTGGACTAGAGCAGTCCTTATTCAAACTTTGTGGCTAATATGTGATTGGAAGAAGTGGGGGCTGGTAGACAGTGGAAAGTGGGGGCAGAGGACAGATGTGTTTGGAGGCAGCTGTAGGACAATCCAACAGCAGGATAACACTCTCAAAAATAAATAAAGTGAATAAATAAAGATAATTCCTTACATCCTTGGGAAAGGAGGACACATAATGGGGGGGGGGGGGGAGGGGAATTGGGGGAGAGGAGGTGTAAGTAGGGGAGAGGAGAGCTGAGGGATTTCCCACGTGGTGAGAAGTGGCTCTGATCTGAAATGGAGAGGGGTGACAAAGAAAAAGTGTCCCTTTTTCCAGAGGGGTGGTGGTGGGGGGAAGTGGAGGAGGGGATAGGTGAGGGCTGGGGGCTTCTCAGATGAATGGGTTACTCCCAGGGAGTCAATTAGCATAATAATAGGTAACCCCAGAGTGTTATAAATCAGTTAGCATAACAATAGGTTAAGGGGTTATGGCATTAATTTAATTAAGTTGCATATCAATTTGATATCAAAACTACACTCATATCCCCTTTGCTCCACTACTGTTGGTTTTCTGATTTTCTCAAGTTGAATAGCACCTCTGATAGCAGTGGGAAATTACTGACTGTCCATTCCGACCTGCTCAGTATGGCATCTGGGAGTCCCGCAGAAACACATATAATCCACTGTCCTCGATCCACTCTGTTCCTGCATGCTGCATCACTGCATAGTTCTGCACATTAATATTTGTAGTCCTATCTGAGTCATTGTAAAAATGGTTCAAATGGCGCTGAGCACTATGGGACTTAAAATCTGAGGTCATCAGTCCCCTACAACTTAGAACTACTTAAAAATAGCTAACCTAAGGACATCACACACATCCATGCCCGAGGTAGGATTCGAACCTGCGACTGTAGCGGTCACGCGATTCCAGACTGAAACGCCTAGAACCGCTCGGCCACACCGGCTGGCTGATTCATTGGACTTTTGCAAAAAACCATTAAGCAGTTCTCTGAAGACACGCCACACTGTTCTGCTTGTTGTACTGCTGGAAAAGTACTTTAACTAGCCATTGAAATGTCTGTGGTTTATTTAATCCCTCATGGTGCGAGATATATGACTTCACATTATCAATCAACTGTAACCTAGCCATATGCAGGCAAGTCTCGTCCAACCAATGACTAAATCCAGTGGCAGACTTCAAATCATCAATAAATACACATGCATTGTCAGCTGATTTTCCTGAAAAATGAGTCGTTAGACTAACTGCCACAGGATCTACAGAATGCATAGGTACATTCAATAAGATTTTTGCCTCTACTGACTCGGATTATGCTTGACCACTATTAGTGTGTACCTGTTTCTGTAATTTGACATTACTTTCTGACAATGAAGCTACTTGCCACTTCAAAAGCTCAACTGTTTCGTGCACCAAGGCCATATGTTTTTTGCAGTATTTTTGTAGCCTCCATCTGCAAATACACAAATTATGTTCTATTATTTCTGCAAGTGAACAACAAGAAACATTACAAGACTAATCTTTATGCTTAATCATGGCCCAGTAAGATTCAAATCATTGCTATGTTTCATGGCTAAAACTTCTACATGTGATTGCCTTTATACATGGCAACTAATGCCCAGGTAAACTGCAATAACTGCATCAAACAGGCCGTAAGTACCACTCCCCAAAGCTCTTTTAACCCTTTCAGACATGGCGTCCAAATTATTCGGCACCGACTTTTTAGACATTTTGTAACAGTAAATGATATCCTTTACAATTGACACGCAGTGCCCTTTTTAATGGATATCTGTTGCTTTTATTTCCGTCTTCTTACTGTCATCTAGTGCTGGAATGTGTAATATGTCGTAAAACAGTGAGGATGAAGAACTCATTGCGGACTGCTGCACATAAGTCGTTTTTACGTATTAATTGCTGCAATATGCATAATTTCTGGTGCTCAAAAACAGTATAATGGGAACGAACCATCTGTAAAGATTGAGTTTTTGGTGAGAGACATGAGACTACTAATATACTTGACCTGTAGTGGGAATAAATGACGTTGTCCCAAATTCTGCAAATTCTGGACATTAGGACTTAATTGCAATATTCTTTATCTAGTAAGATGCAGTAAGCGCTATGAGATAAGGGTTGTTTTCTGTCCACTCCTCTCTCATTACTTGCATTCAGTTTATTTATTTGTTTACACGTCAAGTTCCGTAGGACCAAATTGAGGAGCAAATCTCCAAGGTCATGGAATGTGTCAGTACATGAAATTACAACATAAAAGTAATAACAGATAAAAATAAAATGTTTATCAACCCAAAAAAGTCAGTCAATGAGTTGAAGTAAACGCAATCAACAATACAACAAGAATCAGCTTAATTTTTCAAGGAACTCCTCAACAGGATAAAGGGAGTGACCCATGAGGAAACTCTTAAGTTTCGAGTTTAAAGCTCGTGGATTACTGCTACGATTTTTGAATTCTTGTGGTAGCTTATTGAAAATGGAGGCAGCAGTGTACTGCACACCTTACTGCACGATAGTTAAGGGTGTCCGATCCAAATGCAGGTTTGATTTCTGCCGCGTATTAACTGAGCGAAGGGAGCTTATTCTTGGGAATAAGTTGATACTGTTAACAAGAAATGACAGTAAAGAATATATATATATATATTGAGAGGCCAATGTCAAAATACCAACACTAGTGAAAAGGGGTTGACAAGAGGTTCGCGAACTTACACCACTTATTGCCTGAACTGCCCTTTTCTGAGCCAAAAATATCTTTTTAGAACGAGAAGAGTTACCCCAAAATTAATACCATGCGACATACGCGAATGAAAATAAGCGAAGTAGACTAATTTTCGTGTCGAACGATCACTCACTTCATACACCATGCGAATAGTAAAAATGGCAGCATTAAGTCTTTGAACAAGATCCTGAAAGTGGGCTTTCCACAAAAGTTTACTATCTATCTGAACACCTAGAAATTTTAACTGTTCAGTTTCACTAATTATGTTCCCATTCTGTGAAATTAAAATGTAGAGTTTTGTTGAACTGTGTGTTAGAAACTGTAAAAACTGAATCTTACTGTTAGTGTTAATTTATTTTCTACAGGCCATGAACTTATATTATAAATGGCACTATTTGAGACAGAGCCAATGTTGCACACAGCATCCTTTACTACCAAGCTAGTGTCATTAACAAATGGAAACATTTTAGAGCTACCCACAATACTAGAGGGCATATCATTTATATAAATAAGGAACAGGAGTGGCCCCAAGACTGATCCCTGGGGCAGCCCCCATGTGATCGTACTCTCCTCAGATCCCACATTTAGCAATTCTCGACACTGTGAATAATGACCTTTTGCTGCCTGTTGCTGAAGTAAGAGATAAACCAATTGTGAGCTACTCCCCATATTCCGTAATGTTCCAACTTCTGGAGTAATATTTTGTGATCAACGCAAACAAACGCCTTAGCTGAATCAAAAAATATGCCTAGCGTTCGAAACATTTTGTTTAATCCATACAGTGCCTCACAGAGAAAAGAAAATATAGCATTTCCAGTTATTAAAAGACTTTGAAAGACAAACTCTACATTTGACAGCAAATTTGTGACATAAAATGATCAATTATCCTTACATACACAGCCTTTTCAATAACTTTAGCAAACACTGATGGCATAGAAACAGGTCTAAAATTATCTACACTATTCCTTTCTCCCTTTTAATAAAGCGGCTTTACTACTGATTACTTTAAGAGTTCAGGAAACTGACCATTCCTAAAGGACAGATAACAAATATGGGTAAATATGGGGCTAGCATGTGCAGAAAAGTACTTTACTATTCTGCCTAGGCACTCCAACATATCCATGAGTGTCCTTAGTCTTCAGTGATTTAATTATTCACTCAATATCCCCTTGTCTGTATCACAGAGGAGTATTTCAGACATCAATCTTGGAAAGGAATTTGCCAAGAAAGTTATATGATTTCCTGTAGAAATTAAATTTTTAATTAATTGACCAGAAATGCTCAGAAAATGATTGTTAAATCCTGCACACATATATATGATTTATCAACAACAGAAATATTTTTACTACGAACTGGCTTTATATTGTCAACCTTGTGCAGCTGACCAGATACTTCCTTCACAACTGACCATATGGTTTTTATTTTAGCCTCTGAATTAGCTATTCTATTTGTGTACCGCATACTCTTTGCATTCCTATTAACATTTTAAGCACATTTCAGTTTTTTTTTTGTAATGAGCTACTGTAGCTTGATTGTGACTACTTCTAACATTTTGATATAATGCCCACTTTGTTCTACATGATATCCTTATCCCACTAGTCTGCCACCTAGGCTGCCTTTTACTGTTAGTACCCTGTTTAGAACGTTCTAATGGGAAACAACTCTCAAAAAGTTTGCTTCATAACAAACAACATGAGGTTGTCAATTATTTTGGGGAGATTGTCCTGTAATTAGTGTGGTATTTTACGTCATTTTCTTCAGTAGCACATGTGGTAGTTTTCTAAAATTCGGTTTTGTTTATAGAGCACAGAAAGTTGTATGATATAACAAATCCAGATCACGTCAAGGAGATCCTGGACTTTTTAGAATGAGATATTTCTGATATTGATATTGATAGGTCTTATGACGAAAATAATCTTGACAATATTCCAGCTACTGTTTGCCAAGATACAAAGACAGGATGTGAAAAAAAACAGGAGCAAAAGAGGATGTGTTTATCACACAGGAAGTATTCACAGAAGGTGCACTGGAGGAAGCTTCATTTCATGATGCTGATCTCCCAGTTGCCAATGAATACGAAGAAGAAGGTTGATGTAAAAACACCTTCTCCTAAAAAAGGATGCCCATTGCTTGTGGCTTTTCATAGGAAATGTGAGGGAAACTTTTTCATTTCTGTGTATATTCATCTTACTTATTATACTTCATATAGTAATATCAGTATTGAAAATACTGATATTATGTATTGATTCGTATATTAAATATAAATTTCCCTTTGGGATAGATGTTCCACAATAAACAATGCTGCACAATGTAACTGTTGACTTTTTTGCATCCTCCACTATCTTTCAGACCCTTAGATCCAATTTCTTTGACAATTTTTAATTGCTTAAGCCAATTAGGACAAATTTCTGTTTCCTCAAATATGCAATAAATGAGTCATATATACAAGAACAAGTGGAAGAATATTTTCAAAATGATTCAGGACTGAAGGGCTTAAATTGTAACAGATCAGCCGGCTTCTATGGCTTCACAGAGGTCACTTTAATATTGCATCCAATGTTCCACTTAACATCCATGGATGTAACACACAAAAAAAGGCCAACCAAAGACGCATTCACCAACCCATAGTATTAGACTACTGGGTGAGTCTGCAGTTGTGATGCTGGAGCCAGCTACACCTCAGATGTTGGAAACCATCTTACAGTAACAAGTGGTTCAAGTGGCTCTGAGCACCATGGAACGTAACTTCTGTGGTCATCAGTCCCCTCTTACAGTAACACTAATGATGCTAAATGTAGCACCCATGGAGATAGAATATTAATGTATGTGGTGTGCTGAGGTCAGGAGGTCAATGTAGCACCGCTCAAGGAAATAGGTACGCCAACTCAGAGCGTAGACGCCTGTCTGACGCCTGAAGTCATTATTAAAACAGAATTACAACATTAAACATTTACTGTCCACAAAATACATCTGTTGCAATAGCGATGTCTGGGCAGCCAGTGCTAATGGGAGTGCAGGCAGTGTCATTCTGCCTGGTATGTGCTGACCAAGGTGTGGCTCACAGCCATGGCGGCAGTGGCTGAGTCAATGGCATCAGCAGCAATATCATCACTAGCCCATTGTCCCAAGGAGACAACATGCATCATCATCGGCCCTTTCCAGGAGAACTAACAGCGTTCTGGAGATGATAACCAGGCCACCCCTGGCTCTGATGTAGACTCCACACAGAGAAGTTTCCTACCAGTTCTACTCACAGTACATAAAGTGGTGCAGAGAAGTGCTGTGGCCTTCTGTCAGGAGAGAGCCCATTAGCTTCGCAGTCTGACTCAGGAACAGAGGTGAGCACAGCAGTGGCACACTCTCATGATGAAACTCCCAAGGTATTTACATTCCATGTTAACAAATTTCTCTGTTTCAGAAATGCTTTTCTTGCTGTTGCCAGTTTGCATTTTATATCCTCTCTGACTTTGGCAATCATCAATTACTTTGTTGCTCAAATAGGAAAACTCATCAACTACCTTCAGTGTCATATACTACGTTTAGTAGATGGCACTAAAAAGCAGTAGATGAAGTTTGCAACTTGGGTGGAAAAATATCTGATAATGGCATATTACAATTACAAACTTTCAAGTGAAAACATATAAGAAAATTATTATTTACAGGCCATCCGCAGCTGGTATCCTCCGATCAGCTAACCGAGATATTTGTTTCAGTATAACGACGCCATGGCCTGACCCATTTGTGGCCTAAGGACACCGAACACCTCATGAATAATGAGGTATAACTCATCCGAAAAAAATGAAGTACAATACAATACAACTGCAGAAGACCTCAATGCTGTTAGATATTTTATCTACAAACGTATGGTATGGTGACTTCAGGAGCAGTAAGGAGATTTATCAAAAGCATTGTATGGTCTGATGTTTTGCAATACTTCCTAGACAATGAATAATATAAATAACTATGATATTTTTGACAGGCAAACATAGTAGCATCACCCCTTTGTATGGTATACATGTAGGTTCAAAGTTTATTGCAAGTGCAGAGAATCGTTATGAGTACATGTGGAGTGCAATATATGTGTAGTCATTGCTCTTGTTTCAACAAAGGGTGAAGGGAGAGGGGGAAGGTGGTGGGCAGAAACAAGGGTGGGTAGCCACATTAAAACTCTCAAATCGTTACATATATACATTGATTTAAGACTTCCAAGCAAGATGAAAATCTAATTTTATAAAAAGAACAAAATGTGTACCATTCAGAGGTAAGCTGTCACTGCAAACTTATCCCATGCTAAAAACATCGAAATTGGTGTTTCCACAAACAACAAAATGAAAGACAAAATTGTACATAACTTGAATGTAAAGAATGAGGTTTACTACAAGTCTGGCATTTATACCTAATTTGTTCTGTGTGCCCCATATTTTACATTGGCCAAATTGGGAGGAGTTTCAATGTACAGTACTGAGAACACACGGATGCTCTCAGGCTCAATAACCTAAATAAATCAGCTTTTGCTGCTCACTAGGATCAAGCCGGAAATGCAGAGATAAGCATCGAAGTAAACTTGGGAATTTTGTATTTTGTTGAAAAAGGAGTACAAATGAGTTTGTTAGAAGAATTAGAAGTATACGACCACATTCACAGTAACCCGGATTGCATCCTGAATAACCATGTAGAATTAAGAAACCAAATGTGCCTCCAAAATTTCACACAAATCTTATACTACTTTGAAATGATAGAAACAGTACCTAATTGATGGAGAAAATATTCTTCACTGCCTATTGCTGGTAGGTTCCGAACCTAAATAACTGAATGGATAACTTTAAAATGTCTCTACTACAAAGTAGTATATTTGCAGTAGCTTCAGAACTATGTCATACTGGTACTCATATCATGTACTTTGGCGCATCAAATCAGCAGCCGATACAAGCAAATATTTGCGGCATCTTGTATTTAGTTTCGGTCGTGGATCAGCTTCAAACCTTTCACTTATAATATGTAAAGGAGAGCTTCTCGTGAAGTAGATAATATGTACAGAGATTTTAAACAATAGAAAACCTTTTGTAATTATGTAATCAAAAAACTTTTTAATTTTTTTATGACGCAAATGTAAAATCTTTGGTAAACTATGTAATCACAAACACTCTGTTATATTTTAGGACACAAATGTAAGACTTGCCAAGAAATCAGTCCTACTGTCATACGACAGCTTTGGGCCCGGAACTAGTAATGGTACAATAAAGTTATTTCTAGAAATCTTGTGACTGGCTGCAATATTATACACAGTGTAATTTACGGATCAGCTGCAGCGTTCTCTAACCATAATTGATAAAATAAAGAAAAAAAGGGTGTTCTATGTTAGAAAATCAGTGTCGTGTCTAAGACAATACATGACCTACAACTGCTATTTTTTTCAACCTTCGATTTCGAAAAAGAAAAGAGAGTGGAAATAAAAAATGTATTATTTGCAAAATTTAGCTACACCTTCCAGCAACTTCTCAACATAGTCGTCACTCTGAAGTAGATATTTGTCTTAGCGTGGTACCAACATTCTTATACCCTCGTCATAGAAGGCGTTTCCTCTAATTCCTTGTGGTGGTCTGCAGCTCGTCTGTGGCAACATGCTGACCTCATAGCTAGCGGTCCATGTGAGCGACAAGATGAAAATCAGCGGAAGCCAAATCGGGGTTGTTTGGTGGGCGATCAAACACATCGAATCGGAAACGCTGAAGGAGGATTTCCGTTGTCCCAGCAGTGTGCGGCGAAGAATTATCACAGAGATGGAAATGCATGACAGCTACGTTATGTGGGCTGCATGAAAGCAGGCGCTAACACTCAACAGGACTTCATACTTGGCAGGAGACACCATTTTCTAGGCGTCTTTACATGCTCGCTGTGCACTCGGAATATTGTCAACTGTGACGTGACGCAACAGACAGACATACTAGACAAGCTGCACAATATATATATATGCATAAAACTTCACCGGATTTTCAGTATGGCTTTAACTTCACGACTGATCTGAGCTTAAAAAAAGTAGCCCTCGTACTTGTTTTCTTGGGCAAATAAATGACATGTCATGTTCCTTGATATCAGAAACTCTTAACGACAGAGATTCTTATATGTGATGTCTGTACTTTTGGACATGTACGAGACACGATTTTGATCCTGCAGTCACTATAAATCAGGACACAAAGGAATAAAAGGGCACTGACTTAAGGGGGGACGACAGGGTGACGGTCGAAAAAATTGAAAAATTTTTTATTACTGAATTGGAATAAATATACATTGAAGAATTATTCCCCAATATATTATGCATGAACTCCATAAAGTAACGATTCTGTGAACTTTTGACGCCGAGCATACAAGGCACGGCTCGGCGTTAGAGAACCGATTCGGTGCTCAGGCTCCCTTCGTTCCGTCCATGAGATGTTAACGGCTGATTCTAATGGTTCAAATGGTTACCAATCTTTCGAAAGCGTAGTAGACTTTCACTTTTCTCATTTGGAGATACGCTCCGAAAGTAACATGCAGCCGAAACGAAATTGTCAACATTCCTTCAAATATAGCCGTATGCCTATTCAGTGTGGGCCATACTGCATTATGCATGTGGCAAATGCTCTTCAAATCAAAATCGGCAATAAAAAGCGCCGGTTCTGTGAAGATAGAGACACCAGCGGCATTGTTTTACCGATGCCTCTTCTTTAGTCTTCTTTTCTTGTTTATCCCGGCTTCTTGAGATCACTTGTGAAGAGACACAATACCACGAGTTCTGTAGTGGTGTGGTACAATTTGCTGTGGGAGAATTCATTTCCGACTAATAATCTGTCCATTTAATCTACTCGCAATTAATATTCATTTCTCAATAAGGACAGCGTTCGTGAAATGTAATACCAATGAAGTTACACAACAGTTAGTAATTTAACTTTTGAAACCGCTGGTTTATTGGAATTTTACGTCGCAATTCGTTCTAATGAATTAACTGATCTGCATTACACTGTTTCTAAGCAACATGATCAACAAGGTGATATGTGTCTCAATTAAAACAGAACCTCAATATTTTGAATAAACTTTCGGTCAAAATAATCACTTATCTCAAAAGTAATCTCAAACTTAGTGCATTAAGTCCAAGCGCGTTTGCAGGTGATTTACTGGACAGCTCGATCACGCTCTAGCATGTAACGTATTTCAAATCGAGCATGCAGGTTCCAGTTTCCCTTATGAGCTAAACGACTCTTTTGTAGTAACGTGATGTGTCTGTCTCACGTAGAGTCTGAATGAAAAACTGGATTTGTCTCCATTCGGGTCAAAATCACAAAATAAAATTCACAGCATATAAATTCACACTTTCTTCATGCATACAAAATTCAAAACACCTTCATATTAAACGGATAAATCACAACATACAATTACTAATTAAACATGTCCCATTCTGAAAAGACTTCAAGAACTTATATTTCTTAATAAATAAAATTTCATCACCTGAGAGAAACTATTAGTTTGCTAAAACGGATTCAGATTACAGTCGACTCATGTCTAGACGATGACTCACGAATCGATACTTGCTTGGAATGAACTAAATACCTGTACTGAAAAATACTGTCCGTTGAGTAATTTACTGGCTTTTATAACAAATACCCCTTGCATCGCTACACGTGCTCAGCAATGAAAACTGCTTTGAGAGCGAAAATAAGGATTTATCAGGTCAAAATAACAGAAAGTGGTCATTCAGTAGCTGGGGAAATCGTTGTTATGGACCAGTGTCTATGATATTCCGTAAATTTAAGGCTTTGTCCCTTTTTTTATATGATACATACATGTCGAACTTTTAACTCCTTTTTCTCATAACTATGTTTTTGATATTTAGTATTCTTTCGGCCAAAATAGAGGGGTCCAAAAATGGTCATTTTTTTTCCAAAGATCTATAATTTCGTGGAAAACTTTTTGTTTGCAAATCCCGACTACGAATTAAAATTATACCTGTAAGGATCATGGTGATATGTTAATCTGATGTTTTAGATAAACACAACCATCGATCTACTTTCTTTCAGGGCTGCCTCGGGGAAATCCAAATTAAACAGTGAAGATATTAATATTTTTCAATAAAAATAGTAATAAAAATTTCAACGTATGCTTTATTCATTGCAGCAAACCTCCTTTGTCTACTACAATCCAATACAGAGAAAAAAAAGTCCTGGATTTTAGCAATATTTTCGTCTGTCACTCTGTCATTCCCCCTTAAATCAATGGGAAAAGTTGAAAATGTGTGCTTGGCCGAAACTCGAAACAGGACTCCTGTTTACTACTCCTGTTTACTAGGCAGATGCGCTGCCCACTACACCATCCGTCATTGCAACAGCATGGCCTCCCATCTGACCTCAGTTCTCAACTTATCCACACACTACTGATTTAGTGCCCCTTGCCCACCGTCTTCACTACCCTCGGCATGTCACCGATTACCGTAAGAGTCCGAGTTTGGTGTGCATCTGCACTGAAGAGACCATCGGCCATCCTCACCTTAGTTATATATGTGGTGTCTGTCAGACATGTCCCATAGAACAGACACCATTTTGATCCTCCACCACCACCATATATATATAATTAAGGCTTAATTCCTCTGTGTACAGAGATTTTTCTTACACTTCATATTCCGTGACTATCGAGAATCAGTTCTGTAGCACAGCAGAATAGTGTACTTGGAGCAGATAGAAATATTTCAGTATCTTCCCTGGCAGGGCTAGAGACAGAGTTAATATTCAGCAGGAATTCCAGTGACAGGAGGGTCGCTAATAGTGCAGCAGCAAACATGGAAGTTATTGCGACACCCTGAATGAGCTGGACATCTGAGCCAGCAACACAGTAGAATCACATCATGGCAACAAGAGATATCACCATAATGGTGATTTTACAAAGCGTCACAAGAAAGCTTAGGTGGGAAATCGACCGAAGGTTGAAGAAAAAAAAAAAAAGCTTTTGTAAGTTATGTAATGTCTTAGACACGTCACTGATTTTATGACATTAGAAAAACTTTTTTTTCTTTATTTTATCCATTATGGTTAGAGAACGCTGCAGCTGATCCTTAAATTACACTGTGTGTAATATTGCGGCCAGTCACAAGATTTCTAGAAATAACTTTAGTGTACCATCACTAGTTCCGAGGCTGAGGCCGTCGTCCGACGGTAGGACTGGTTTCTTGGCAAGTCTTACATTCACGTCCTAAAATATAACAGAGTTTTGTGATTACATAGTTTATCAAAATTTTACATTTGTGTCATAAAAAATAAAATTTTTGTGATTACATAGATTATAAAAGTTTTTTTAGTGTCTAAAATCTCTGTACATACAACCTACTTCATGAGAAGCTCTCCTTTACATATTATAAATGAAAGGTTTGAAGCTGATCCATGACCAAAAGTAAATACAAGATGGCGCAAATATTTGATTGCATCGGCTGCTGATTTGATGTACCAAAGTACATGATATGAGTACCAATATGACATAGTTCTGAAGCTACTGCAGAGATACTACTTTATATTACAGACATCCTTGTTTCTGCCCACCACCTCCTCCCTCTCCCTTCACCATTCGTTGAAACAAGATCAATAACTACACATGCATTGCACTCCGGATGTACTCATAACGATTCTCTGCGCTTGCAATAAACTTTGAACCTACATCTATACCACACGAAGGGGTGATGCTACTATGTTCGCCTGTCAAAAATATCATATATGTTTATATTATTCATTGTCTGGGACGTATTGCAAAACATCAGACCATACAATTCTTTTGATAAATCTCCTTACTGCTCCTGAAGTCACCCTACCATACGTTTGCAGATAAAATATGCAACAGCATTGAGGTCTTCTGCAGTTGTATTGTATTGTACTTTATTTTTTTGGATGAGTTATACCTCATTATTCATGGGGTGTTCAGTGTCTTTAGGTTACAAATGGGTCAGGCCACTTCGTTATACTGAAACAAATATCTCGATTAGCTGATCGGAAGATACCAGCTGCAGATGACCTGTAAATAATAATTTTCTTATATGTTTCCGGATGAAAGTTTTAAATGTAATGTCCCATTATCAGATATTTTGTCGCCCAAGTTGCAAACTTCATCTACTGCTTTTTAGTGCCATCTACTAAATGTAGTATGTGACATGAAGGTAGTTGATGTGTTTTACTATTTGAGCAACAAAGTAACTGATAATTGCCCAAGTCAGAGAGGTTATAAAATGCAAACTGGCAACAGCAAGAAAAGCATTTCTGAAAAAGAGAAATTTGTTAACATGAAATGTAAATTTAAGTGTTAGCACGTATTGTCTGGAGGTTAAACCTGTATAGAAATTAAATGTGGACAATAAACAGTTCAGAGAAGAATAGAAGCTTCTGAACTGTGGCATTACAGAAGAATGCTGAAGAGTAGATGGGTAGATCCAGTAAGTAATCAGGAAGTGCCCAATCGAATAGGCGAAGGAAGATAGTTATGGCATAACTTGACTGAAAGAACACTTCCTGCAGCAACAAAGTATCGTCCGTTTGGCAGTGCAAGGAAGTGCAGGGGTAAAAATTGCAGAGGGAGACCAAGGCTCGAATACCACAAGCGTGTTAAAATGGATGTGAGTTGCAGTAATTATGCAGAGATGAACAGACCCATACAGCGTTCCCTAGCGCGGAGGGCTGCATCAAGACAGATTCAGAATGAAGACCACAAGAACAGTGGTAAAGTCTTGTGCAGGGTTTGTTTACGCAGAAAATATTTGATATGAAGCTATATTTTGTTCCAGAGATAAGACTGATTTAGAAGTACCGTATTTTACTATAATACTTTCTGGGATGAAGTCATTAAATTATAGACTGCAGTTAAGGAGTGATGTCGTTAGTGAATAGATGTGAATAAATTTCTTTTTAAGAATATGCAGTTATCCTGCTGATCAAGTATGAATGAATGTTTCAGGTGCTTCCTGAAGAGGAAATCATTTTTAACCAAAATATCGAACAAAGGCATGAGGTAAATATTTTTCGGTTAATGTTTTAACACTGAGACGTCTGGTATTAGGTGAAAACTAAAACAAGATGATGTATCACCAATTTTAAATTTTGATCCATGTCAAAAATATAAGGGGGAAAAAAAATAGAAAGCCACCATTTCAAAGAAATAAGCAAGAATCATCACCTCCATCGGAGAGTGAACTGTAGGATGCATTTTATCTACATTTTTGTCGATATTATTGAAGAGCAAATTGTTAAGCACATGCTCCATTAAATTTCGGGAATGCAGCCGCATAAATTCTGCTTCACATATTTTATTCACTTGATTCATTTGGACATATTGTAGTATGCCATCTGAAACCATAATCCCTGACAAAGAAAGTGAAGTGCCCATTTGTTGTGGTTCTTGTCAATGCAACTTTGCGCGCTGATACATCATCGGCAGGTATATAAATGACTGGAGATGAAAGTCTGTGTGACATTTAGAACGACCAACACAATGCATTAGTGGGGTATATAAAGGACGTGAGCAGCGGAAAATATTGAGTGATCTCCATGAAGGATTTATTTCTCTGCACGATGTCTTTTGAAAACTGGGGCTCATCTTTAGTTGGCTGATTACATAATTTCTCAAATTTAGGTTAATACTTGTCTTTTTAGGATTACACAAGTATAATTACGAAGTGGCGCTTTGTGAATACAAGTTTTAACAAAACTAAGACATTAAAATTTACCTAGTGTTTCAGGTAGTGGTTACATGATTTGTATGTACACTGTGGAGAGTTAAACCCCTATGGAACATTTGCGAACACAGTTCAAAACAAGTCACAGAACATCAAAAAGCGAAAATGCTACGTGTCTACATATACACAGGTGCCGTTGTTTCAAAGAAGATGATAAAATGTTACAATATTAGTTATACATAAAAGCCATAAAGCAATTACTTGTGTGAATTTCAGATGTGACTGTGTTGTAAAATGATTGCACTACTGAACATTTGTTTCTTCAGGAAAGAATAAAATTTTAAAATTACTGAGAAAACTGTGGCTATTAAACTCTGTTCATTTAACACGTTTTATCAAGGTTTTTCTTTGTTTAACGTTATTTCTGACAGAGTAGCATGAAGAGCTGCATCAAACCACTCTCTGGACTGAAGACCACAACAACAACAACAAGAATGTTATTTCTAATTGTTCAAGTAGATTAGGTTTTCCTGCCATCATTTTCGTTGTGGTGCACAGTTATCTGTTGTGAATGTCACTTAGCCTGTGTCTACTGAGATTTGTCAAAGTCGTTGAACTTCTTAGACAGATACGTTTTTGGGGAGGTTAATAATGTCAGATGAGGCACATCTAGCTTGTTTAGGAACTTTTACGTCTTTGGGTAGAGTTGTTAGCTCATATGTATTTTATTGAAAATGTGGTTTCAAAAGTGTAAAATTCACAGAGTGTACTATTTAATAGTTGGAAAGTTTGAATGCTGGTGCATTTTTAGAGTTAACAATTGGCCTAACTGTAGAGTTATGTATGTTGATTTTTGGTTGAGCTCTGTATTTGAGTGCAGTGGTGCTCGTCAATGTACAACCTTCTATTTGTTTATAGAATAGTGGAAAGGTGCACTTATTAAGCAATATCTTAAATTTTTTCTAGAATTTACTGGTTGGATCACGTTCAGTTCAGTGACGTTTTCTGAGAAAAAAATTTAGAGTCTTAGCAATTTGAAAAATTATGCAGTCAGATCAAGCATCTGGCTGAGAGCAGTTTGTTTTTTATTTTGTGGAAGTAATACAGCCATGACTGCAACAATGGCAGCAATCGATAAAATTAAATCATTTTTATGAAGCCAGGCACTAAGGACAGTGTATTCATTTAAAAACATGAAACTTAAGCTAACAAAACTGACCTGACCTGCAACCTCAACTTTAACGTAAAATGGTAATCCCAAACTACATCATGAAGAAATGTCATTCCCAAGAAGCCAAAATAATCAGGAGAAAATTTGAGATAGCCTGATTATGTGCAGAAGTTAATCTACGACATAGACAGAAAGAAGAACTTAACTGATATCTTTACCACCTGCGTCTTGTGGTAACTACATATATCAGAAATTAATTACATGGACGAATATGTTACAGTCTTCTGCACGGAAGTTTGAATTGCTTTAGCTGATAAACATATGAAAAAGCTTGAACTGCTTAAAAAGAAACACCACTTTGTCCAAAGTAATATAACTTCTAAAACACAGAATTTCTATGAAAGATTTATAATGAAAACAACCATTAGTTTCACAAAAAAGAACAAACCTAACTGGAAAAGATCGTAAGTACAATATCAAATACTCTAAGCAATATGAAAGCTGTACATATCAGATATCGTCATCCTGAACCATGATGAAAGTATTGTCTTCCCAGTGTAATCATTTTTGTAAAACACAATAGTAGAGATCCTGTATCTGCCTTCACTACAGTGGCATTATATTCATTGAGTCAATGCTTCAACACTTCGTGTTCATCAAAATTTGCACTTAAGCGTTGTTTTACTTTTTTCTTTTCTTGCAGGATAATTTCATTTATATTATGTGCTAAGACAGTCTGTTCATTATGGTTGAGGTAGAAAAAAGAAAACTGTAGCTGGTGGTGGAATTTTATTCGAAATCAAGGATGTTTATCGTGTAGCTAGTATTGCCACGTTGAAGGCTGGTGAGGCAGGCCCCCACAATTGGTGCAATAACTGACAGAAAAAGCCAAGAACAGAACTACATACTGTTTGGCTGACATTAATTTCCCGTCAAGAAACGTCTTAAATGAAAAGTCTGTACGTTAACCTGAAAAATGTGCAGCTGATTTTGATATTAAAAACAGCAGAAATATTGATGCAGCAGAGCAGGTTATCGAACTAGGTGCTTTCAAGTTACAGGCGAAAGAGATAATGAAGAACATTGACATTGTTTACTATTTGGGTAACCCGCATATTTTTTTTTTTTGCAAAGTATGGGTTGCGAGATACTTCTCTAAACAGTGAAATAGCATTGAGGATATTTACTGACCGCAGCTTCTTAAAAACGCTATTTCAGGAAATTAAAGGCTGTAAAACAACTAAGATTGAGTACAGATGAAAGCAGACAAATTTGGCTTTCTTGTCTTTAGAAAACATCACAGCTATTAAACTTGACTTCAATGACACAATGCTCTATTAATATTAGGTTGGTGCATAAGTACGTCGCGTTTTTGTTTTGCATGTTGGTATTCCGGTTGCTATGGGTTTAATTATCGACTGTCAGTTATTATCCGTAGTGCACTGTTGCTGTTTGAGTTGACATATTGTCATTTTATCGCTTGGAGATAGTGAGTGCTGCTGAGGACACTAGAAAATGTAGTGCCGAGTGGAGAAATGGGAACATTTCTGACATATTCGTCTGCTTTGTTCAGCAGAGCGATGACAGCAGCGGAGGCAGCTAGAAACGTTTGTGCCGTGTATGGGGATAAGGCCATCGGACAGAGCAGGACAAGAAAATGGTTTTCTTGTTTTAAGGAGGATCGTTTCCACATTAGTGACTGTTTTCACAATAGTGACTCGCCACGTTCAGGAGGACCTTCAGGGCTTGATGAAGATCGTTTAAACGCATTAATTCACAATGATCCACGTCGAACGTACTCGACAACTGGCAAATGTGATGCACTGCGATCATTCCACCCTTGTGCGACATTTGCGTGTAAGGAGGAAGAGTCAAAAATTGGGAGTGTGAGTACAGCATGCTCTAAGCCAAAACAACAGAAAACAGCGGGTGACGATAAGTGCATCTGTGCTTGCTCGTCATCAAGTGGCTCCAGAACAACACCGACCACTCCTATCTTGTATCGTTGTGGCAGCGAGAAATGGTGTCTTTTTACTAACATAAGGAAAAGAAGGGAATGCTTGAGCCCAAACTAAGCAACAACTCACCGTATAAAGACCTGCGCGCATCCACAAAAGATAATAGTTTGCATCTGGTGGAACGGCGACGAGGTGGTGTACTACGAATTGTGTAACGTCACTGATGACATTTATTGTCAACATCTGAGACGTTTTCCAGATGCAGTCTAAGAACAACGATCAGGAAGACTGCCTGAAGCGATGCTACTCCACCGTGCCTGCGTTCTGTTAGACTGACAAAAACTTAGAGGAGTTGGGTTGGGAACGCAGTGTGCGCCCACCTTATCCACCTCATCCAGCACTCTGGGTTTCCGCCTTTTCGGCTCTCTATCGAACAGTCTTCAAGGAACTTCCTTTCAGGATGAAAATGCACTCCGAACATGGCTCGACAGCTTATTCGCCTTAAAACCGCCTGATTTCTACAAGTTGCGGAATCGCAAAGTTACCCCAGCGTTGGCAGATTGGTATGAGAGAAGAAAATACTGCTGATGACTAAAGTCTCTGTCATTTGTATATGTTGTGTTTAATAAAAATTACGGAAAAACGCTATGAACTTATGCACCAACCCTATAATTTATGAACAGAAAATGAAGTCTATTCATTATTATACATTATGTGTTCAAAAGTTTCTGGACAACCCCGAAATCATACGTTTTTCATATTAGGTGCATTGTGCTGCCACCTACTGCCAGGTACTCTATATCAGCGACCTCAGTAGTCATTACACATCGTTAGAGAGCAGAATGGGGCGCTCCGCAGAACTCACGGACTTCGAACGTGATCAGGTGATTAGGTGTCAATTGTGACATACGTCTGTACGCGAGATTTACGCACTCCTAAACACCCCTAGGTCAACTGTTTCCGATGTGATAGTGAAGAGGAAACGTGAAGGGACATGTACAGCACAAAAGCGTACTGGCCGACCTCGTCTGTTGGCTGCCAGAGACCGCCGACAGCTGAAGAGGGTCGTAAAGTGTAATAGGCAGACATCTATCCAGGAATTACAAACTGAATCAGGATCCACCGCAAGTACTATGGCAGTTAGGCGGGAGATGGGTAAACTTCGATTTCATGGTTGAGCGGCTGCTCATAAGCCACACACTTTTTTTTTTGGTCATCAGTCTACTGACTGGTTTGATGCGGCCCGCCACGAATTCCTTTCCTGTGCTAACCTCTTCATCTCAGAGTAGCACTTGCAACCTACGTCCTCAATTATTTGCTTGACGTATTCCAATCTCTGTCTTCCTCTACAGTTTTTGCCCTCTACAGCTCCCTCTAGTACCATGGAAGTCATTCCCTCATGTCTTAGCAGATGTCCTATCATCCTGTCCCTTCTCCTTATCAGTGTTTTCCACATATTCCTTTCCTCTCCGATTCTGCATAGAACCTCCTCATTCCTCAGCTTATCAGTCCACCTAATTTTCAACATTCGTCTATAGCACCACATCTCAAATGCTTCGATTCTCTTCTGTTCCGGTTTTCCCACAATCCATGTTTCACTATCATACAATGCTGTACTCCAGACGTACATCCTCAGAAATTTCTTCCTCAAATTAAGGCCGGTATTTGATATTAGTAGACTTCTCTTGGCCAGAAATGCCTTTTTTGCCATAGCGAGTCTGCTTTTGATGTCCTCCTTGCTCCGTCCGTCATTGGTTATTTTACTGCCTAGGTAGCAGAATTCCTTAACTTCATTGACTTCGTGACCATCAATCCTGATGTTAAGTTTCTCGCTGTTCTCATTTCTACTACTTCTCATTACCTTCGTCTTTCTCCGATTTACTCTCAAACCATACTGTGTACTCATTAGACTGTTCATTCCGTTCAGCAGATCATTTAATTCTTCTTCACTTTCACTCAGGATAGCAATGTCATCAGCGAATCGTGTCATTGATATCCTTTCACCTTGTATTTTAATTCCACTCCTGAACCTTTCTTTTATTTCCATTATTGCTTCCTCGATGTACAGATTGAAGAGTAGGGGCGAAAGGCTACAGCCTTGTCTTACACCCTTCTTAATACGAGCACTTCGTTCTTGATCGTCCACTCTTGTTATTCCCTCTTGGTTGTTGTACATATTGTATATGACCCGTCTCTCCCTATAGCTTCCCCCTACTTTTTTCAGAATCTCGAACAGCTTGCACCATTTTATGTTGTCGAACGCTTTTTCCAGGCCGACAAATCCTATGAAAGTGTCCTGATTTTTCTTTAGCCTTGCTTCCATTATTAGCCGTAACGTCAGAATTGCCTCTCTCGTCCCTTTACTTTTCCTAAAGCCAAACTGATCGTCACCTAGCGCATTCTCAATTTTCTTTTCCATTCTTCTGTATATTATTGTTGTAAGCAGCTTCGATGCATGAGCTGTTAAGCTGATTGTGCGATAATTCTCGCACTTGTCAGCTCTTGCCTTCTTCGGAATTGTGTGGATGACGCTTTTCCGAAAGTCAGATGGTATGTCGCCAGACTCATATATTCTACACACCAACGTGAATAGTCGTTTTGTTGCCACTTCCCCCAATGATTTTAGAAATCCACAAATAACGCCGGTAAATGCCATCGACACCTCGCTTGGTGTAAGGAGCGTAAACATTGGACAATTGAACAGTGGAAAAACGAGTGGAGTGACGAATCACGGTACACAATGTGGCGATCCGATGGCAGGATGTGGGTATGGCGAATGCACAGTGAACGTCATCTGCAGCGTGTGTGGTGCCATCAGTGAAATTCAGATGCGGTGGTGTTATGGTGTGGTCGTGTTTTTCATGGAGGAGGCTTGCATCCCTTATTGTTTTGCGTGGCACTATCACAGCACAGGCCTACATCGATGTTTTGAGCACCTTCTTGCTTCCCATTGTTGAAGAGGAATTTGGGGATGGCGATTGCATCTTTCAACACGATCGAGCACCTGCTCATAATGCACGGCCTGTAGCGAAGTGGTTACACGACAGTAACACTCCTGTAATGGACTGGCCTGCACAGAGTCGTGACCTGAATCCTATAGAACACCTTTGGGATATTTTCTAACGCCGACTTCGTGCCAGGCCTCACCGACCAACATCGATACCTCTCCTCAGTGCAGCACTCCGTGAAGAATGGGCTGCCATTCCACAAGAAACCTTCCAGCAACTGATTGAACGTATGCCTGCGAGAGTGGAAGCTGTCATCAAGGCTAAGGATGTGCCAACATCATACTGAATTCCAGCATTACCGATGGAGGGCGCCACGAACCAGAAAGTCATTTTCAGCTAGGTGTCCGGATACTTTTGATCACATAGTGTATGTTGTTGTTGTGGTCTTCAGTTCAGAGACTGGTTTGATGCAGCTCTCCATGCTGCTCTATCCTGTACAAGCTTCTTCATCTCCCATTACCTGCTGCAACCTACATCCTTCTGAATATGCTTAGTGTATTCATCTCTTGGTCTCCCTCTACAATTTTTACCCTCCACGCTGCCCTCCAATACTAAATTGATGATCTCATGATGCCTCAGAATATGTCCTACCAACCGATCCCTTCTGCTACTCAATTTTAGCCACAAATTTCTCCCCAATTCTATTCAATACCTCCTCATTAGTTATGTGATCTACCCATCTAATCTTCAGCATCCTTTTGTAGCACCACACTTCGAAAGCTTCTATTCTCTTCTTGTCTGAACTATTTATCGTCCATGTTTCACTTCATACATGGCTACACTTCATACAAATACTTTCAGAAACGACTTCCTGACACTTCAGTCTATACTCAGTGTTAACAAATTTCTCTTCTTCAAAAATGCTTTCCTTGCCATTGGCAGTCTACATTTATAGCCCCTCTACTTCGACCATCATCAGTTATTCTTCTCCTCAAATAGCAAAACTCATTTACTACTTTAAGCGTCTCATTTCCTAATCTAATTCCCTCAGCATCACCCGATCTAATCCGAGTACATTCCATTATCCTCGTTTTGCTTTTGTTGATGTTCATCTTATATCCTCCTTTCAAGACACTATCCATTCCGTTCGGCTGCTCTTCCAGGTCCTTTGCTGTCACTGACAAAATTACAATGTCATCGGCGAACCTCAAAGTTTTTATTTCTTCTCCATGGATCTAAATTCCTACTCAGAATTTTTCTTTTGTTTCCTTTACTGCTTGATCAATATACAGATTGAATAATATCGGGGATAGGCTACAACCCTGTCTCACTCCCTTCCCAACCACTGCTTCTCTTTCATGCCCCTCGACTCTTATAACTGCCATCTGGTTTCTGTGCAAATCGTGAATGGCCTTTCGCTCCCTGTATTTTACTCCTGCCACCTTCAGAATTTCAAAGAGAGTATTCCAGTCAACATTGCCAAAGCTTTCTCTAAGTCTACAAATGCTGGAAAGGTAGGTTTACGCCGGAAAGAGTGGCCGAGCGGTTCTAGGCGCTTCAGTCTGGAACCGCGTGACCACTACGGTCGCAGGTTCGAATCCTGCCTCGGGCATGGATGTGTGTGATGTCCTTGGGTTAGTTAGGTTTAATGATGATCTCAACTGTTAAGTCCCATAGTGCTCAGAGCCATTTGAACCATTTTTTGGTAGGTTTGCTTTTTCTTAATGTATCTTCTAAGATAAGTCGTAGGGTCAGTATTGCCTCACGTGTTCCTACATTTCTACGGAGTCCAAACTGATCTTCCCTCGAGGTCGGTTTCTACCAGTTTTCCATTCGTCTGTATAGAATTCGCGTTAGTACTTTGCAGTTGTGACTTATTAAACTGATAGTTCGGTAATTTTTACATCTATAAACACCTTTCTTTGGGATTGGAATTATTATATTCTTCTTGAAGTCTGAGGGTATTTCGCCTGCCTCATACCTCTTGCTCACCAGAAGGTAGAGTTTCGTCAGGGCTGGCTCTCCCAAAGCTGTCTAGTTTTAATGGCATGTTGTCTACTCCCGGGGCCTTGTTTCGACTTAGGTCTTTCAGTGCCCTGTCAAACTGTTCCCGCAGTATCATATGTCCCACTTGATCTTCATCTACATCTTCTTCCATTTCCATAATATTGTCCTCAAGTACATCGCCCTTGTATAGACCCTCTGTATACTCATTCCACCTTTCAGCTTTCCCTTCTTTGCTTAGAACTTGGTTTCCACCTGAGCTGTTGATATTCATACAAGTGGTTCTCTTTTCTCCAAAGATCTCTTGAATTTTCCTGTAGGCAGTATCTATCTTACCCCTGGTGATATACGCCTCTACATCTTTACATTTGTCCTGTAGCCATTCCTGCGTAGCCATTTTGCACTTCCTGTCGATCGCATTTTTGAGACGTTTGTATTTCCTTTTGCCTGCTTCATTTACTTCATTTTTGTATTTTATCCTTTGATCAATTAAATTCATTATCTCTTCCGTTACCCAAGGATTTCTATTAGCTCACGTCTTTTTACCTACTTGATCCTCTGCTGCCTTCACATTTCACCTCTCAAAGTTAGCCATTCCTCTTCTACTGTATTTCTTTCCCCCATTCTTGTCAATCGTTCCCACATGCTCTCCCTGAAGCTCTCTACAACCTCTGGTAGTGTTAGTTTATTCAGGTCCCATCTCCTTAAATGGCTCTGAGCAATATGGGACTTAACATCTATGGTCATCAGTCCCCTAGAACTTAGAACTACTTAAACCTAACTAACCTAAGGACATCACACAACACCCAGCCATCACGAGGCAGAGAAAATCCCTGACCCCGCCGGGAATAGAACCCGGGAACCTGGGCGCGGGAAGCGAGAACGCTACCGCACGACCACGAGCTGCGGACCCATCTCCTTAAATTCCCACCTTTTTGCAGTTATGTATATAGTGTATATCAAACACAAACCAATGTACAGCAACTGATACAAACGATAAAATATTTAGTTTTCCCTTCATTTTGTTTGTAAAGTTTATGAAATATATACAATAGGCTATGAAATGTGCTAACTCGTCGTAGAAACAAAATGCAGAAATGTAGTTTTAGAAGGGGCGGCGGCGTTGGGTTTAGGAGGCGGGGGAGTGTGGAGGGGGAGGACGTCTTTGGCAATTCTGCTAGGGGCACAAGGTCAGCTCGGCACGGTTCTGTTAGTATTTACTGTACTTTTCTTAAATTGTACCTAGTCCACTTTTCGCAACGTTGCTGCAGGACAACGAGAACTGAAGAAATGCGGTGGTACAATGTCTCATTATGTCAGCAGAAATTCTTAACGACATGGACCTCATTTCTCGTATTTCGAGTTGCATGATTAGACTAATTGCTCTATTAAGTCTTATGCAAGTTTGTTTCGCCTCTTCTCACCTACTGCCCCACAGGAAGTTTAAATGCACGAGAATGCGCCGGATGCCACGTGTTAACAAATGTGTGTCAAGCACCGCGGGCGCAGATGAGCGCCTTTCAGCGCGGTCGCTGCTCACAGCGGCTGCCGCAGCCGGCGCTGGGTCGCCTTGGGAGACCCAATGCGTCTTCAAATTACCTCGGAACGACGCCATTTGCATATCCTGGCGCGCACCGGGAGCGCTGGGCTGGTAACTAGTGGTCTCTCCGGCGGAATGAAAACGCCTTCATTAAATGTATAATTGCGGAACCCGGAGCGAACTTCCTTTCATAAGCTTTTGCGTCTCGAACATAATTATCACTTTCAGAATATACTAGGAGCAGGCGAGCAGGGGCGTATACAGCGGCGTCAGTTAACAGTGAGGAAGGCGACGTGAAAGGATGCTCGCTGGGGGATTTCTGCGGCGAACTGCTGCGAATAAGTGTGGCCTTCCTCTTTCCGTTCCTTACAGGACTTAGGTCAGCATATTCAAGGCGGTATTCGAGCCAGATTTTTGAGAGTTTGTAAAGAAATGGAGTATTAGTTTTTTTTATGATCTGCAGCGCATCGCTGTGTAATGAAGTGGTGAATAAAAGTGTTACATTTTACTGTGGAGAATGAAAACTGACATCGTTTATTTGATATCGATTTAGATGCAGCTTCATCTTCCTTTTCAGGTACTGTAGCTTTTGGTCCATCGGGTGCACCACCGCAAGTACACTACTGGCCATTCAAATTGCTATACCACGAATTGCTACAGACGCGAAATTTAACCAAGAAGATGCTATGATAAGCAAATTATTAGCTTTTAAGAGCATTCACACAGGGTTGGCTCCGGTGGCGACACCTACAACATGCTGACATGAGGAAAGTTTCCAACCGATTTCTCATACACAAACAGCAGTTGACCGGCGTTGCCTGGTGAAACGTTGTTGTGGTGCCTCATGTAAGGAGGAGACATGCGTACCATCACATTTCCGACTTTGATAAAGGTCGGATTGTAGTCTATCGCGATTGCGGTTAATAGTATCGCGACATTGCTGCTCGCGTTGGTCGAGATCCAATGACTGTTAGCAGAATATGGAATCGGTGGGTTCAGGAGGGTAATACGGAACGCCATGCTGGATCCCAACGGCCTCGTATCACTAGCAGTTGAGATGACAGGCATCTTATCCTCATGGCTGTAACGGATCGTGCAGCCACGTCTCGATCCCTGAGTCAACAGACGGGGACGTTCGCAAGACGACAACCATCTGCACGAACAGTCTGACGACGTTTGCAGCAACATGGACTATCAGCTCGGAGACCATGGCTGCGGTTACCCTTTACGCTGCATCACAGACAGGAGCGCCTGCGATGGTGTACTCAACGACGAACCTGGGTGCACGAATGGCAAAACGTCATTTTTTCGGATGAGTCCAGGACCTGTTTACAGCGTCATGATGGTCGCATCCGTGTTTGGCGACGTCGCAGTGAACGCACATTGGAAGCGTGTGTTCGTCTTCGCCACGCTGGCGTATCACCCAGCGTGATGGTATGGGATGCCATTGGTTACACGTCTCGGTCACCTCTGGTTCTCATTGACGGCACTTTGAACAATGGACGTTACATTTCAGATGTGTTACGACCCGTGGCTCTACCCTTCATTCGATCCCTGCGAAACCCTACATTTGAGCAGGATAATGCACGACCACATGTTGCAGGTCCTGTACAGGCCTTACTAGATACAGAAATGTTCGACTGCTGCCCTGGCCAGCACATTCTCCAGATCTCTCATCAACTGAAAACGTCTGGTCAATGGTGGCCGAGCAACTGGCTCGTCGCAATAAGCCAGTCACTACTCTTGATGAATTGTGGTATCTTGTTGAAGCTGCATGGGCAGCTGTACCTGTACACGCCATCCAAGCTCTGTTCGACTCAATGCCCAAGCCGTTATTACGGCCAGAGGTGGTTGTTCTGGGTACTGATTTCTCAGGCTCTATGCACCCAAACTGCGTGAAAATGCAATCACATGTCGGTTCTAGTATAATATATTTGTCCAATGAATGCCCGTTTATCATCTTCATTTTTTCTTGGTGTAGCAGTTTTAATGGCCAGTAGTGTATATTCGGAACAGCGGAAAAATGGTTCTATTGGAGCACAAAAAAGGCAAATATGCTCCTGTTTAAAAGTCGGGCCGAAAAGTGGGGTACCAGTTGCCTCATTCCACCTTCCTCAGCACCCTTTAAAATTTTCCCAAAAATTATCGTATGCGAGCACATTTCGCGCTCTATTGCATTAAGATGCAACTCACCTGTCACTCCCACAAGTTCCCCCAACAGCAACTCGCTCACACCCACTAGTCCATCGCCGTAAGTTGCTCGTATCAATCGCTCCCAACTGCCTATTCTCAGTCACTCATTCAGCCCAGCTCGTCGTCGTTGTCACTTCGTGTCTCTGTGTCTGTCTGCTCTCCCTTCGTTCTGCCCTACTGTCTCTTCTCACTATCATTGTCTCCCTCTTGCTCTGTTTTACTGCTAATTATCTCATTCATTCCTTTCCACAGCTGCTGTCTCTTCTCAATGTCACCATCTCTCTCTTCCTCGTTTTCACTGAATGGAATCTGTTTCTCATTATCACTGACTCTCACGCACTTTCACTTTCTCTTTCTGTGTATTTCTCACTCACTGGCACTGCCTCGTTCACTCTTTTCCTAGCACCGTTCTGTCACTATCCACTGCAAGTCCTTCTCTTTCTCTCACGCTGCCAATGTCTCCTTCTCTCTTTCGATAATACAGCCACTGTCTACTGTCTTCCAGTATTTGTTAATTTTCCGCCTCTTTCCCACGGCCACTGTCTCCTCTCTCAGCACAAAAAAACGCCAATATTTTCACATGCCAAAATTTTTGGGAAAATTTTTAAAGGTGCTGAGGAACATCCAATAAAGCAACTGGTACACCACTTTTCAGTCAGAGTCTTTTAAAACCGGAGCATATTTGCCTTTTTTGTGATCCGATAGGAGCATTTTTTGCTCGGTTTCTTCTTTTCCCTGCCACAGCAGGGTAAATCACTCATATGGAAAGAACTTTACGGGTCAGTAAAATTCTGATAATTTGCTTGTGTGAAACTGAAATAACAAAAAAACTAGTTTTATACCTCAAACCAGATTTTTCGTGCACAAAAATTTTGCTTGTGCTTCAGTGCTGCAACACAGGGGTTCCATAATCCTTCTGATGATAGCGGAGACAATAACGGAGACATTTTACATTATATTTCTCCGTGCTACGTCACTTTATAAACTACGTTTTCGCGTCACACACTGGATTTTACGTGCGTACTCTGCGTGCACAGACAGGTTAACTTCGAACATCTGTATCTAGGAAAAATAAAGATATCAAGAAAATCTTCAAGATTGTTCGAGATTGGCATATTTTTTGTGGCGGTGTTCGTAGCGACAAACACTTGGCTGTAGAAATGGCTTACGAAGTCACCGCCACACTTTTAATAGCGGGCCGACCGGTCCGCTGGAACAGTGAACAGAAAGATGAAAGCCCAAACACTCATATTAAATAAAAGTCGGTACTTATCTTTTATTAATGAAGATACAGTAACACAATAGTGAACTCGGTGTCTACAGAAATCTGTCTAGTTCGAGTCGGAGCGGCTAGGTCAGCGTCGGCTGACGACAACCAACAACTCTGCCGCGATGAACACACAACTGACTAGCAAGTACACATTTCGGTGGCGAGTATACAACTGAGCGGCGAATACAGAACTGTCCTAGCGCTCGCGACTCCAGCGCTTAAGAAGCCAGAAGCTAGCGGCGGCGCGCGCACACTTGCGGCAATTTCCTCTCTCGCTGGCGCTGCTTATGCGGACGGCGTCCGAACTTTGATGCTGCCAACCTTTTGGCAGCGGGCTCGGGTGGCATTACTGGCTAGGACATAACAATATTAGGAATATATCGCAGAAGTTTCACCCATTTGCTGCTCACCACCGACTTGGAATTTGCGGCTCACTTTTGGCACAAAAATGGTAAAAAACATTTTTTGGGGCTTTCTGAGGAACCGCCCACTGACTAATGGTGTCCTTAAGGCCCACCATAGACTACATCAATTGCAGTAAGCGTGAACCGATCCGCTCCATTTGCTTACGCAGAGGTGAGTGTAATAGTCATACTTTGAACCTGTACTGTGGAATAGTGACACCATGGCGATCCTTTTGTTGGGTATGCAGATGACCCCTAACTAAAGGGTTATCCAAAACACATGACCCCACCCTTCAGTTACCAATACCATGCGAAGAACGAATCCCGTAAGAATCCCGTTTTTGTACGTGGCCCTTAGGAACGTATTAGGTAGCGCGTGCTGTCGCATGCGCACCGATAATTTAGTCCTTCACCCTTTGGTGTGGTAACTGTATGACTGGCCATCCACAGAAGAGAGTGAAGGAGCGCCTATATACAGCGTCTTTAAGCAGGAATAAAAAATATTTTAGGAGGTTACAGTATCGACTAATTCGAATAAAAACCCCTATACGATAGTTATCAGTTTTTATAGGTAACAAATAAATATACAGCTGGTGAGAGAGATAAGTTTTCATTTCACATTTTCCTATGGGTTTATTTATAGAGTGTCAATCTTGGTTTGAAGTTCAAGTTGTAAAGTTGTGCTTGAGCTTACATAATTGAATTTTTCGACTGTAATAGTGACTGATTGATTGGTCATTTCTACTGTACCGTCTCACAGGACCTCATTATCTAGTCTATATGTTAAAAAGATAACATCGGTAACAATATATGTAATGTATACAATTTTCAAGATGTACGTAGCCTTGTGCCAGTTTATTGTTGTTAATGGCCATAAGCTGACAATATATTTCAGTTCTTCAGAAACGCTTTTCTTTCTAATGCCAGTTTACATTTTAAATGCTATCTACTTCGACCATAATCAGTTATTTTGCTGTCTAAAGGACAAAACTCAGTTACTATTTTTAGTACCTCGCTTCTAATCTAATTCCCTCAGCATCGCCTGATTTAAATCGAATACATTCCATTACCCTTGTCTTGCTTTTGTCGATGTTCATCTTATATCCTCCTTTCAAGACGTTATCCATTCCGTTCAATTACTCTTCCAATTACTCTTTGCTGTCTCTGACAAAATTGCAATGTCATCAGGAAATCTCAGTTTCTGTTTCTTCTACCCGAACTTTAATTCTAATTCCTGGTTTCCGTTACTGTCTGCTCAATGTACAAATTGAAACAAACCAAGGACACGCTAGAACCCTGTCTCATTTCCTTCTCAGTCTGGTTTCTTTTCATGCACCTCGACTCTTACGACTGCCGTGTGGTTTCTGCGCAAAATGTAAATGGCCTTTTGCTTCCTGTATTTTTACCCTTGCTACCTTCAGAATATCAAAGATGGTATTCCACTCAACATTGTCAGAAGCTTTGTCTACACATGCTATATGCGCAGGTTTACCTGCCCTTAACCTGTCTTCTAAGATAACTTCTAAGGTAGTAGTGCCTTGCCTGTTCCTACATTTCTCCAGAACCCAAATTCATCTTCTCTGAGGTCGGCATCTAGCAGTTTTTCCATTCTTCTGTAGAGAATTTGTATTTTGCAGCCATGACTCATTAAACTGATAGTTCGGTAATATTCACACCTATCAGCACCTGCTTCCTTTGGAATTGGACTTATTTATAGTCTTCTTGAACACTTGCCAGTCTCATACATCTTACTCACCAGATGGAATAGTTTTGTCGTTTCTGGCTTTCCCAAGGCAATGTGTAGTTCTGACGGAATGCCGTATGCTCCAGGGGCCTTGTTTAGACTTACAAGGGGAGGCCGCCAATTGTGAAATTCAGATTCGATTCATACTGCGCATAATAAAAGCTCATGGCCAGAGGTGTAATGTGGCAAAGCACCAAGATGCACTTCTCAGCCGTTGTCGAGAAAATCGACAGTTAAAAGAAACCGTTGCGGTGAAATACTCTCTACGATTAACGAATTTCTACAGCGTCATAGCGCAGCGGTAAGCGCTGGGGTTCGTAATCCGAAGGTCGCCGGATCGAGTCTCGCGCCATGCAATATATTTTTTTTATTAGTTTTTTTTACAATTCAAATTATATATATATATATATATATATATATAACTATTAATGAATTGGTTATGCATATTGGTGAAGGCGGATCGCTCTCCAATTGTACCGCCTCCATTTTTCCGTTTGTTTAACAGGGTGTACCAAAGCTGTCCCGTCCGCACTGATTTTCGACGATGTTATAAGTTGCGCTAGGGACCGCATCTACCTTCTTTCGAAGTTAGCAGGCAACTACGCTGTTATGGGGCGGCTAGTTTCGGCCCATTCAACATCTGTCCTTCAAGTGTAACGAGCGAGTAACGGAGTTTATATTTCATACCTGCCACAGCAAGTTTGTGTTCGTGGGGTCTCTATTCTAATTCGAACGTTTGACTTACGCTACACGTATTCGTTTCTACGTCTTCCGTTAACTGTACGTGGTTAACATTATGAAGACAATTAATAACATTTGTGAAATACAACTTTGTTTGCGGAAAACATAATGATGTTCAAAGTCGCCAGTTTTTCCACGACAAACGACTTTCAACAACTTATTATATGCATCATTATTGCAACTGATTGCCGGGAATTATATATATATATATATATATATATATATATATATATATATATATATATATATATATATATATATATATATATATATGAATTACAAAAAAAAATACTAAAAAAAACTTGCCTGGAGCGAGATTCGATCTGGCGACCTTCGGATTACGAACCCGAGCGCTTACCGCTGCACCACCACGCTGTAGAAAATTACTAATCGTAGAGAGTATTTCACCGCAACGGTTTCTTTTAACTGTCGATTTTCTCGACAACGGCTGAGAAGTGCATCTTGGTGCTTTGCCACATTACACCTCTGGCCATGAGCTTTTATTATGCGCAGTATGAATCGAATCTGAATTTCACAATTGGCGGCCTCCCCTTGTTAGATCCTTTAGTGCTCTGTGAGATTCCTCTCGCAGTATCATATCATCTATCTTCATATAATGTATGGATGTCCATCTTATTGCATGGACGAGGGACTTCAGCTGATGAAAAAAAAGTACGACCACAGCTGGATCTTGAGAATGTCTTTATTGTCTCACACTACTAGTTTTGGAGGTACATAAGCGCTATCCTCTGGCCCCACCACTGTCAAAAGAGTAGTAGAATTCCTTGGCTCATTTATTGTGGAATCCTTGTTACTAGCACACGTGAGCTAGCTTAACATTTCCCTAAATATGATTAGGGAGAGTTGCAATGACGTCTGTGTGTCAATGTATGTGATATGTTGGAAGACTGAAACAGGTTTTTGTGTAAATCGCCCATAATTCAAATAAGGTATGTGTTTTCTATGGGCTGAGTCCTTAACAAGAAAGAGAAGAAGTTTGTACATCTTTTTGACTTGGCACAGAGACTTACATGTATTCGTGTCTGTATGTTTTATTCATTTTAAAGTTGTGTGTGACAGCACCACTCAATTCTCTTGTAGTCATTTCCCCTAATATTCATGTTAGAATGAAGTAGGAAAGTTACAATGAGGCTGGGGGTATTCTGTGTGGGAAGACGCTAATTTTGATATGTTTTGTTGGAATAAAGTCTGCGTAATTGTTGATTACAGTAATTTTAACGTAAACTCTGTAACAGGGCATGAATATGATTACTGTCCCCTAGTTTCTGAAATTTGAAATAGGCAGGACAGGAGCACGTCGAGTTCTCTTTTTGCTTCACAGTCGGTGGACAGCATTATTGAAGTACTACTAAAGCATTTTTAAAGCTACAGCTAAGAAAAATGGTATCTGTGTTCTCAGTTGGAAGTAAAAAAAGACGTGATTAAGTGTTTTTGGAAATTCAACTCGGAAGTGGGTGAAGTAAAAGGGGATGAAAATTTAAATGAAAATATTTCATTATGAAAATATTTTTAAAGCTAAATCTAAAGACCTGTATTTGGCTTCTAGGTTAGAAATAAAAGAATATTTGTTTCAGTTTTTTTGGAAATTTACCCCCTAATGGGATAAGATAGGGATGACACTTTTTATGGAAATATTTCATAATGAAATAATTTTTGAAACTAAACCTCTGAAAATTTGTACATAGCTTCTCGGATAGAAACAAAAAAAATATGTATTCATTGTTTTTGGAAATACAACTCCTAAGGTGGTGAAATAGGGGATGAAAACTTTTATGAAAATATTTTGTTGTATTGTAAAATATTTAAAGCTAAATCTATGAAAACTAGTATCTGCTTCTAAAGAAATATGTGTTATGAGATGACTGTTTTTGTGGAAATATTAGCACAAGAACTCAAAAGGCAGGGTTAACAAAGACCTCCATCTTCAGCTACCAGGATCGGTTTTTGGTAGGAAGTACATTCGGAAAATACCTTGTTTCTATGATCTTAATTAACGTGAAAAGTTTAGAGGATGTTGCAGTTTTCTAAAGAAACAAAGCCTATGCGGTATATGAAGTACCAGTTTGGTAATTCTGGTCACGAGTGAAGTGCACTCCATAAACACAAACGGAATCTGTCCCGCTCAGTCGTAACCACAAGACAAACTGCCACAGCATTTAATGTTTTAGATAGAAAAATATTGAAAAGCCAACATGACTCGCCCCACATTTAGTAACGCAAAATTTTTCGATGGTGCTGAGCAATAGTGATACAGTATTTTTTGAACGAATATACCGCCATTTGAGTATATATTTCTGTATGTTTCCTGTGTACAATCTACATTTCGGCTTTCACCCCATTATCGATATTGGTTATTTTTATTAAAACACTTCTCACATGCAAACCACTGCTACTTTCCTTTGCGTACCTCTCTAGTTTCTTCAGTATGTATAAATGTAACTACTTTCAATAGCATACTATTTCACAATGTTAGAAAAAGCGCCTTACGTCTACCAAGGCCATGAACAGAATGGCGGGAAGACACAGCTTTTTTTCTCCTTCCGAGCTTGGAAAGTATGCCTTAACATCTGGGCTTCTTATCCCGCAGATTTAGCCGCTCGCGCCACAGAGAACTTCAAAAGAGAAACTACACTGGTGTCCAAAATTAAAGCAACAAATGGAAATTATGCAGGGTTGCTTTTGTTTTCACACAAAACAGTATAAACAGGTGATAGTAAAGTAGAAACAATGCAAAGAATTCAGAACGTAAACAACTACAACATGCATAACGGTAGACAAAATTGTTCTTCGTTTTTCCCAACTTAACGGATTTGCACACACATTCCGACAACTGGTTTATGTGCTCAGTGTGGGGCAACAACATAAGTATAACAACGGGGCATGCTGTGAATAATGTCATCAGTCTCGTATGGAGGCAATAACGCCCATTCTTCCTGCAGAGCTGCTTCCAATCTTGGAGAGTGATTGGTGGATGCTGACGTGATACGAGCAATCTCCCTAGATGTTCAAATGTTCAAATGTGTGTGAAATCTTATGAGACTTAAATGCTAAGGTCATCAGTCCCTAAGCTTATACACTACTTAACCTAAATTATCCTAAGGAGAAGCACACACACCCATGCCCGAGGGAGGACTCGAACCTCCGCCGGGACCAGCCGCAGAGTCCATGACTGCAGCGCCTCAGACCGCTCGGCTAATCCCGCGCGGCAATCTCCCTAGTGCATCCCGGATGTACACTAAAGGATACAAATCGGAAGAGCGAACAGGCCACGCCATGCGTGCAATATCTTCGGTTTACAAGAAAACATCAACTACCCGCGCTCTATAAGGTCGAGCATTAACGTCCATCAATACGAAGTCTAGGCCCCAGAACCTCGGAACAACCGCAAATGAGGTCCCAAGATCTCGTCACGATACCTGACTGCACTTAAACCTTGCCGATTCAACTGTACTGTTCCATAAATAGGGGTGCGAGTGATAAACATAATCCCTGCCCTCACCTTTAAGAATCCTCCTCAATATCGGTCTCTTTCCACAATGTTTGGGTCCCGAAATCGTGTTCCACGTTCCTTCCAGAATCGAATCCATCGAGAATCACTCTCCTGACTAAATCGGGACTCATGTGTGAAAACAACATTTGCCTACTGTTCTACCGCTATGGTCACAGGTTCGAATCCTGCTTTTGGCATGGATGTGTGTGATGTCCTTAGGTTAGTTAGGTTTAAGTAGTTCTTAGTTCTAGGGGCTGATGACCTCAGAAGTTAAGTCTCATAGAGCACAGAACCATTTCTACCGCTATGTGACATGTTGACGACTTTACTCTAGACGTTCCCTTCTGTGAAGACGCGTCAGGAGTAGGCACTCAGCAGGTCTCCGAAAATAAAAGCCATTCTGCTGAAGCCTTCTGCACGCCGTTTGCCTCGATACAACACTTCAGTGTATACTGAGAGCTGATATGCCAGTTGCCGTGCAACACTAGGGCGGTATTGTCCTCTTTTCTGAAGTCACATGTGGTCGGCCCTGCCCTGATATTCGGCCGGCCGGAATGGCCGAGCGGTTCTAGGCGCTACAGTCTGGAGCCGCGCCACCGCTGCGGTCACAGGTTAGAGACCTGCCTCGGGCATGGATGTGTGTGATGTCCTTAGGTTAGTTAGGTTTAAGTAGTTCTGAGTTCTAGGGGACTGATGACCTCAGAAGTTAAGTCCCATAGTGCTCAGAGCCATTTGAACCATTTTTGAACCTGATATTCGGGATACATTTCGGTCTCTTTATCTGTCGCCACAGCAGAGAAACAACGGAACGATTCACACTAAGCCATCGGGCCACATCAGTTTGCGACTTTCCTGCTTCCGTTCTTTGTATGGCAGTCTGCGACTGTGTATACGGAGACTATGGTTGTTGGACTACTTGACAAACACTACCTCGTTTCATAGGTGCCCTGACTTCACTGTTGGCATGGTTGTCCGTTGACCAGACTGCCATCTTCCGTGCAGAACAAGATCTTATGGACATCTGGTTGACAGTTGTATGATTGCATCGTGAGTTATACACAGGACGGTGAAATAACAGTTTGCTGCTTTAATTTTGGACACCAGTGTACATGGCGCAGACGCCGCAGCGGAGGTCGATCGGTGGCTTTAAAGATAGCAGAAAACATCGCTCGCGGACACTCGACACGTAATAAACTGAATCTGTGGAAGTTAGCAAATATTCAAATATCGACGGCATTTAATTCAACAACTATTTTATCAAAATGTGCTGCAAAGATACTTTGAAAACCTAATTTTGGCCCTTAGACGGAACAGTAGCATAATTCCCGACAACATGATGCAAAGGATAGAGCACACAAGTGTACGCCTGCTCTCGACTCTATGTGATTACGTCTTGCGAACTGTAGGAAGAGCTTGCCCTTAGCTTGTGCAAGGCAACAGTTAGGGGTGATTTCTTCATGTCATCCCTGCTTGAGCTGGTGTCGTGAGCCAAATGGTGAAAGTGCTACTCAGTGTACAAATTTGAACAACAAAGTCATAAAGCCACCAGTTTCTCGTTGTTAACCGATCAGTTTGGCAGTTGCTCTCAGTCTGTCTCGATTTACGCCGCTGCATCAACATGTGAACAGTTTTTCCATGAGGTGAGCTTGTCTCGTAACTGTTTTCCTTACAAAAAACGGCATACTCCCAATTCTGGTTAGGCACTTGTTAAATTATTGCTTGGGATGACTAGTTATAGAAGAACTGTGTAAATTGTGTGTGTTTGCATGTTCCAATGTATTGTTTCATAATTTCGAGCTATCCTTTGCCCCTCTGTACAGTGAGTTCAGTTTTGGTAGGCTTATTGCAACCACATATGTCCCTACTGCTAAAGGTGTCAATGAAAATGACTTCTTACTGTGTTAGGTAACAGCAGCACGGAGGAGATATCTTATCCATTACAAGTCACAATCAATAGGAAATTCACAAGTATCAAAATCGCAGGACACGTCTTCGCTGGTCACAGAAGCTCGGTTCGAAGCCAGACTCATCACGGAAGACTATTATACCCCAGCCGATGAGATCCCATGCCAAAGATGTGTCTGGCAACGCCACAGACAGCAGTAGGACACAAACGTTATTGTCGCCCGCCTCAAGTGATGTTCCGGGCTGCCATTTTTTTTTTTTTTTTGCTAGAAAGACCCCTTAGGTTCTCATCCGCGGCACCCTTTTATCACAGCAGTACGTCGACTATAATCTAAACATCGTTTTGTTGCCCTTGGTGGCAAGATACCCTCGGTTTACGTTTCGGTAAAATAATCCCTGCGCACATACTGCGAGAGTTGCTACAGCCTCTCTTCGTGCTTGCCAAACCTAACTAGGCCAGCAAGGTTGCCGGATTTCTCCCCAGCTGAGAATGTTTGGAGTGCTATGGGCTGGATCCTCCAGCCAGCTGGGATTTTTGACGTTCTTACTCGCCAATTGTACAGAATTTTGCACGATATTCCTTAGGGGGACATACAACAACTCTGTCAATCAATGCCAAGACGAATAGGTGCTTAAGGGCCAGAGGTGGACCAAGAGTTATTAACTTGCTCTCTTGAATGAATCATCCAGTTTTTCTGAAACTGTAATCATTTGTTTGTCTATATATGTGCATGACATCTACCATTTTCCTTCCCATTCAGATAAATTCTTCTTGGTGCGTCGTATTTTTTTTTGTCTTAGAGTGTATTTCACGCAATTTAAAGTAGGAAACCCAATTTACGTCATCTGCACCCAGGACAGATAGTGTAAGCTGGGTTGCCTGTCTTAAGATGGATGCAATATTTTTCAGGTTTTATTTTGCTCATCCTGTATGATAATGTGCCACGCACTGCAACATCTCTCAGAAGATTATACCCTTCTCCCCACCCTGTTACTCTACTCAGCCTATTGTAACTGCTGTTATTGATTTAGGAGAAGTGGGCTGGAGACAAGTAGCATTCGTTACTGGGTGCTCTGTGCACTGGAATAATTGCGAAACCTACAGTGTTCACGTTATGATACGTGCAGTGGGCCACGTGCTGTCTGGCAAAAAGAATTATCGTAATGCATGTGCGCCAAGCCAGAGAGACGTGCACAGCAGACAGGTGGATTGTTAAAGACGATTCCAGTATGAAGCAGCCGTAATTAACATGTCGACAGTTTCTGGAGAACTTAATTTAGAATGCTCCACATGTAAATGGCATGCACTGCTAAAATAAAAATAATGAAGTTCGCTGAGGTACGCCGTGGTGCTGTATAACAGTGTACGCATGTAACACTGTGTATAGGTTGTATAACTCCCCATCGTAAGTCTATATGAAATTTAGCCCAGAATTATCTCCCATTCTATAAAAAGTCTGCGTATTACCGAAACTATGTACCTACAAAATGTTATCCAACTTAAACTAGTATGCTTATCTTTGACTAAACAGAACTTAATCTGAATTGAACTGTAACCGGTCTGAAAACAACCTGTCCTTATATCAAATGCGCAACTGAAGTAAAACACTTATCGGGCCCTAATCAACATTTCCAGTTACCTCGAATCTTGACGACATTCTTGCAAATTCCTCGGAAGCACAATGAAATCCTTGGACTAGCAGGGCAGAGCGGGTGAGGTTATGTTTGTGGAAAGGGGACAAAATAAGTTGCTGTCAGTTACACTCAACATTTTAGCAGTTAAAAACACACAATAACATAAGCAAGAATTAAAACTCTCAAGGTTTTAACGAAAGAGCTCCTTTGATTTGATTTAAGTCAGCTGAAATCCACATACGAAAGTCAAGGCCTAAGGCCTAAGCAAGGAATTGAGGTACAGTTGTTCTTCTGGAAGTTGAACTTCTTTCAAAAAATTTTTTTACTTCAATAGAAATAGGCTAAAGGCCATACATTAGGCAAGAACAATGTTAGAGCTTAAGGCCAAAACAAAGCTTTTCAATGTTAATTCTAAATAGGCTGAAACCCGGCTGAAGGCCGCATATCAACCAAACAATTTAATGGCTTAAAGACTAGGAAGAAGGGCTTTCAATTTAACAGACTGGGGGCCTTAAAGCATTTCATGCAAACTCGGCTGAAGGCCTCATAAAAAAGAATAACAATGTTATGAATTAAGGTAAGACCAAGATTTTAAATTTTTACTTTAAGAGAGATTAAAACTCGGCTGAAGGCCACATACTAAAGAATACCAATCTTATGACCTAAGGGCAAGACAAAAATGTTGAAATTTTAATTTAAGAGAGATTAAAACTCGGCTAAAAGCCACACGCCATGTCAAAACAATTTTACAGCTTAAGGCCTAGGAAGAAGAGCTTTGAATTTGCAAAGGCTGTGGGCCTTAGCTTAAAACATTTCATGCAAACTCGGCTGAAGGCCTCATACCAAAAAAATAACAATGTTATGACTTAACGGCAAGAGCAAGATTTTGAATTTTCAGTTTAAGAGAGTTTAAAACTCGCCTGAAGGCCACACACCATCGAGAAAACAATTTCACAGCTTAAGGCCTAAAGAGAAAAAAGCTTACAATTTTAATAAGCTAAAACTCGGATGAAGGCCACACAGAATACTTAAGACGAAAAAGAAATCACTATGTACAACAACAAGGAGCAGCGCTCAGAAGGATCCGAGGATCGGCCTGGGAAGTAAACACTAACGCACATTTAGGTGAGACAGGCAGCCAGACCGACAACCTCTTAATAGGAAGGCAACCCAACCAAAGGCCAGCCGACAAACTAGCCACCCGACGAGCAAAACGACAACAAGATGTCAATAGCACCACGTTCTGGATACTGGTGCCCAATCTAGCCAAGTCAGAATAAACGGCCAAACTACCAACACACCTCAGCTGTCGAACTACACGCCATGCTGGACAGCAACAACACGACAGGGAAAATACACTGCCAAAAACTACGCCAACGCCCAGGACAGTAACCGGAACGTTAACAGCCACAAGGCAGAAGATACGGCTGACGCACTTCATTAATGAAGGAGTGAATTAAATTAAGTTAAACCATATCCAAGAAAACGGTTGCAATTATAGCCAGCTTCAATAGACATACGTTGGTGCTAGTGGGAATCTCGCAGAAAGCAACAACCAGGATAAAACGAAGAGAAGTGATAGCAGTTGAGGCTTGATAGTAGGTTAAGCGAGCACTCAACTTTAAAGAGTCCAAGACCGGTGGGCGTCGAACTTCGTAACCCACGCAAGAAGCACCTCACAACTCCGACCGCACGTGCACGCCGCCAGCTGCTCCGGCCCGACTCCGCGCGACGGGAACCTCCTCGCTGCTCTGCGCCAACCGATCGACTGCCGCACACCGCACACCCGGAAAATACACTCCTGGAAATGGAAAAAAGAACACATTGACACCGGTGTGTCAGACCCACCATACTTGCCCCGGACACTGCGAGAGGGCTGTACAAGCAATGATCACACGCACGGCACAGCGGACACACCAGGAACCGCGGTGTTGGCCGTCGAATGGCGCTAGCTGCGCAGCATTTGTGCACCGCCGCCGTCAGTGTCAGCCAGTTTGCCGTGGCATACGGAGCTCCATCGCAGTCTTTAACACTGGTAGCATGCCGCGACAGCGTGGACGTGAACCGTATGTGCAGTTGACGGACTTTGAGCGAGGGCGTATAGTGGGCATGCGGGAGGCCGGGTGGACGTACCGCCGAATTGCTCAACACGTGGGGCGTGAGGTCTCCACAGTACATCGATGTTGTCGCCAGTGGTCGGCGGAAGGTGCACGTGCCCGTCGACCTGGGACCGGACCGCAGCGACGCACGGATGCACGCCAAGACCGTAGGATCCTACGCAGTGTCGTAGGGGACCGCACCGCCACTTCCCAGCAAATTAGGGACACTGTTGCTCCTGGGGTATCGGCGAGGACCATTCGCAACCGTCTCCATGAAGCTGGGCTACGGTCCCGCACACCGATAGGCCGTCTTCCGCTCACGCCCCAACATCGTGCAGCCCGCCTCCAGTGGTGTCGCGACAGGCGCGAATGGAGGGACGAATGGAGACGTGTCGTCTTCAGCGATGAGAGTCGCTTCTGCCTTGGTGCCAATGATGGTCGTATGCGTGTTTGGCGCCGTGCAGGTGAGCGCCACAATCAGGACTGCATACGACCAAGGCACACAGGGCCAACACCCGGCATCATGGTGTGGGGAGCGATCTCCTACACTGGCCGTACACCACTGGTGATCGTCGAGGGGACACTGAATAGTGCACGGTACATCCAAACCGTCATCGAACCCATCGTTCTACCATTCCTAGACCGGCAAGGGAACTTGTTGTTCCAACAGGACAATGCACGTCCGCATGTATCCCGTGCCACCCAACGTGCTCTAGAAGGTGTAAGTCAACTACCCTGGCCAGCAAGATCTCCGGATCAGTCCCCCATTGAGCATGTTTGGGACTGGATGAAGCGTCGTCTCACGCGGTCTGCACGTCCAGCACGAACGCTGGTCCAACTGAGGCGCCAGGTGGAAATGGCATGGCAAGCCGTTCCACAGGACTACATCCAGCATCTCTACGATCGTCTCCATGGGAGAATAGCAGCCTGCATTGCTGCGAAAGGTGGATATACACTGTACTAGTGCCGACATTGTGCATGCTCTGTTGCCTGTGTCTATGTGCCTGTGGTTCTGTCAGTGTGATCATGTGATGTATCTGACCCCAGGAATGTGTCAATAAAGTTTCCCCTTCCTGGGACAATGAGTTCACGGTATTCTTATTTCAATTTCCAGGAGTGTATATCCGCCACCCCAAAGATAGTACAGCAGTACTAGTATCGATACACGCTGTTGCTGCCACTCACGGAGAAAAGACAGCAAGGTTATGTCGGTAACCGAAGAAGAAGTAAGATACGACAGGACTGCAACCAATGATAATTAAAATAAGACGTGACGCGAGCCAGGCACGACTCACCAACAGCAAACAGCGAGCAGGCAGAGGCTAAGCTAGATTTCTATTTTTAAATGAAATTTCCAAACAGTATTCAAACTGTTGCATGCCGTATGGTACAATGTGGCAATGGATAATGATAAACCTTCTTTAAACAGTGGCGTGGAGAGAGTAATTATTCCTATGAAATGATATTCCGAGAGAACGATTTTAGAATGAAGCATGTATTCAAAAAGACAGAGCAAAATTTCACGTGATCTTCACACGTATCATTGGTCTGAACAATTACATGCTTAACAAATTGAACAATGTTTTGAAAGGGTACAAGGTGAACAGGGAACTTCCGTAAAAATCAAACAGCTTAATCAGTTGATATTTTAATGCATGATTCAGGGAAGTGGGGTGGTATCTCTCTCAGCTCTGAGCAAGTTAACTAGCTGACAATCATTCCGAATAATTGCACAGTGCTGCAGCCTTACCTCAAACTTCTTCTCCGCAAAAAATAATAATATTATACAAAATTTATATTCTTTTCGCCTTCCAATATACGCAACATATTCATCCTCACTGACCTTTAAATAACTCTTTCTTCATCTAACAGATACAATTATAAGTGAACACAGCACTACTGAATTCGTCCATCAACTTTCACATTTAAACTAAGAACATATCAGACTGCGTTGAGGCATAGACTGTGCCACAACAAGACTAAAGATTGTTTAACATAACTTACTCTCTCTCATAGGTGCACATGGATAACTTACAAAAATAAAAATGACATGTTCACCTTACACCTTTTTTATGTAAGTGCTTGTAGAGGAGACATTCCTTAGGGACAATTTGCACAGCAATGAAGTGCTCATAACTTGTTCTTGAGGCAATTCCTATAAGGTTAAACAACAACGCGCTTCATGTTCAACATGTATTAAATTAATTTTTGGTAGTCCATGATATATTCAGCCCTGGCGTACAACTTCTATTTTCTTTTTAGTAAAATTTTTAATATTGGAAACCCTGTCTGTGTTATATACTTCAGATGTTTCCATAAAATATAGCCAACTGGCTCCAGAATATACTCTTTGACTTCGTGAGTTTTGTAGCGCTGCTTCCAAGTCTTGGGTGAAATTTTGTAAGAAACTGCTTTGTAGAGCTGCATTAGTTAATGCCTGAATGGTAAGTGTAGTGCGGTGACAAGTAGGTTATAGCAACACATATGCAGAAGGATTGCAAGACGGGCTAGCTGTGCTCTGCAAAAATGTGCACAGCACAGCGGTAATAGCTGGAGAGGGTAGGACGGTTACACCACGCCACGGCTAGAACTATGTTAAGAGCTATGTGAATTGGAGCCAGGCATTGTGGTAACAAATGCTCTCTGATGCAGTATAAATAGCTGTAAATTCTGAAACAGAGACATTCAGAGCCCAGCAGTGCTACGACAATGCTAGGGCTACTCTAGACAAATGAGGTGACGGGATACCACCAGCTGTGCCCATGGGAGAAAGACAGGGGTGAGGTAGCAACCACTCGCACGAAGTCGACCCTGGGTTGCCTGGGCAGAGAAATTTGATATCAGAAGGTCGATGGAGCAAGAAAAAGGAATGCGCCTCTGAAGTCAGAACCCTGACCTACTGCTGGGCCACTGGCTTTCTTCCCAGGTCTGGCTGGCATCAGCATCGCTGGTGCCGATGCAAATACCATCCAACAGGGCCAGCTACCGGCCGCTCACTTACAGTTGCCAGCGTTCTGCGCCGGTGTGGGGTCTTTTTCTCATTGACTATCGAGAAATGTTTTAATTGAAACCACCCATCAGTTGTCACTGGACCCCTGTGGCCAACTACTCAGCCCAATCCTCGGCCAACTGGGCCTGCAGAGTTGTGTCAGAATAACAGACGTCGCCGCCAGTGGACAGTGAAAGATGTGCCATGATCCAGAATTGAGTTCCAGGGGCAATTTGAAAATTACTTTTATTAGACTAGAAGAACCAATGGGTATATCTCAATTCATGGGTAATTATAAGGATCAGCGGTTAGGACACGTGAGAGGTACACAGTGTAATATTCTTGGGAATTCTGCCTCTTGTTCTGAGTCTGTGGCAGTTGTCTGTTTTACGTGTCATCGTCTTCGCCATAGGGCGAGACAATGCAGGGAGTCCAGGTGGCTCTTGATTGGATGTAAAGTATAAATAATGTAGTATTGCTGACTAAGGATTGTTCATTAGGTATTCAAGGGGGAGTATGAGACACGAGATGTTATCGGTTTGGAAGCCGTCCATTCGTTATTTAACGAAGTAAAGCGATTAAGAGCAGAAATTAAGTTTGCAAATAATGAGCTGACAGCGAGACATGAAAAGTTGGGATTATTAAGATCACACAGTCTAGGATTAGATCGAGCTGTTGCGAACCTTGTTACTCCTTGTTCTGGTAAGGCATCTAAGGATGAGTTATCGTATCTGGAAGACCTTCTATCATCTTCTGAGACAGGGGATTGGTCAGACAAGCAGCTTTTGCAAGTAGCGAGACTGAGAATTTCAAGAGAAACTAAGTATTTTGTGTGATCCACAGGAGCACTAAATAAGGTAGAGATTTCTGAGCAGCTAAAACAAGGATTATTGCAAAGATACAAGTAGCGCAATGATGTGTAGTTCTTTCGTAATTAGGTGTTATTGCTAAAAGGTCTTGTGGAGCCATAGAGGATTTTTTTAAAAAAATGGTTCAAATGGCTCTGAGCACTATGGGACTTAACATCTTAGGTCATCAGTCCCCTAGAACTTAGAACTACTTAAACCTAACTAACCTAAGGACATCACACACATCCATGCCCGAGGCAGGATTCGAACCTGCGACCGTAGCAGTCGCGCGGTTCCGGACTGAGCGCCTAGAACCGCTAGAGCACCGCGGCCGGCCAGAGGATTTTTCAGACAGGAGTACATAATTAATGTTCGTTCACACGAATTAACGCAGTTTGATCAGACGAGCAAGGTCTTGTTACGCGAAGCTAAGCAAAGTACACTCCATGCTTTCCTAAGGGTTTTGGTCCTGGAAATGTGTAGGAGGGTGCACACTTGTGCATCTAAGGATCTCCATGCAGCAGTGAGCACTGACAAAAAGGCCGTTCCTAGTCAAGAGAAGTAACAAGCATAGAACTTAATTTGAATAAGAAATTTCGGAGAATATGGGTTTGGAGCACAGACTCATGTGGTAGCGAAACATGGACTGTGGGAAAACCAGAACATTGGCGTCTTCAAGTACTGTCGTCGTTCCTGGACAGAGAGAGCACGTAGGCCTTGAGTCCGGTACTTCTGCTGCGAGGCGTTAATGAATCTACAATGAAACAGGGTAAGGCTTCTTCTCACCGGTATACTGGCGTCCGTAGTTTGCGGGGATGCAAGCTATTTTTACTTACATTCCTCAGATAAAACAGCAACTTTGCATACCATGTTCAAGCCTAAAAAAGTCACTCGCAAAGTAATCATTCATCCTCGATACTCAAAATACAATTCTTCATCTCTTTCCTGAGCTCATTAAATAATCTGCGTTTCTCCAAGATATAATCTTCGTCCCTCGCAGATATCCGATTTTGGACGGAAACTTCATCCCATTGAACTTAGTCCGCAGCTCGTGGTCGTGCGGTAGCGTTCTCGCTTCCCACGCCCGGGTTTCCGGGTTCGATTCCCGGCGGGGTGAGGGATTTTCTCTGCCTCGTGATGACTGGGTGTTGTGTGATGTCCTTAGGTTAGTTAGGTTTAAGTAGTTCTAAGTTCTAGACGACTGATGACCATAGATGTTAAGTCCCATAGTGCTCAGAGCCAGCCATTGAACTTAACGCTCAGCACTGAAACAACTCGTTTGGTGAGAACCACTTCCACTTGTCTAGAGGGGCATTCGTAAAGTACACAGTGTCACACGAAATCATTTGGCTTTCTTTGTTAATTCGGATGTCTGCTGAAACTTGACAAAATCATGTTGTAATTATGTAATGATAGCACAGTATTAAGACGTTCTCCAGTACTGCTATGAACAAAATTCTAAATAATAACTTAGTAATAATTAACAATCAAAAATAGGAGATTTGGCGCCTAGGCCAGAGGTCCAGTAGTCAACAAGAATGTAAGTCAGCTCAGGTGGCGCCATTTCCTACGAGTGCTGTATCAAAGTAGTATCAGCATCTGTCGCTCTTGGTTCGCTCCATCTTATCACGTCATACGTCTGCCACTCGAGGCCTACGAGAAAGACAGGCCATGGCTAGAGCTTCTATATAATAGGTTGAATCGCCCGCCATATTTTCCGGGTCTGTGAGCATTGGGCAATGTTTACCTTGCGGGTGGTTAATCTATTCACGCAACTTCTTACAATATTTCTTACACAGTATTTGATACTGCATGAATGAAGTGTACCGAAAAGTAATTAATGTTTGTAGGGATTTTTCGAATGTCCTTTTCATGTAGAAAAGAAACTGGAGTGTAATATTACACGGCTATAGAAACGTTGGCTTGGAACTTGCATGGTGGTTTGTAAATATTAAATGTAATGTGTTGAGACTGCCTGTGGGTACACACACACAAAACTGGTGTTTATCTCTTAATCATAAGTAGGTATTTTAAGAAATATGAAGCTTCTTGAACTGCACCATTCATGAACTCAACCATAGAAGGATGTTTATATAGGCCATTATCCAAAAATAAGAAATGGCTCTGAGCACTATGGGACTTGACTTCTGAGGCCATTAGTTGGGTTGGGTTGGTTTGGGGGAGGAGACCAGACAGCGAGGTCATCGGTCTCATCGGATTAAGGAAGGACGCGGAAGGAAGTCGGCCGTGCCCTTTCAAAGGAACCATCGCGGCATTTTCCTGGAGCGATTTAGGGAAATCACGAAAAACCTAAATCAGGATGGCCGGACGCGAGATTGGACAGTCGTCCTCCCTAATGCATGAGGTCATTAGTCCCCTAGAACTTACAACTACTTAAACCTAACTAACCTAAGGACATCACACACATCCACGCCCGAGGCAGGATTAGAACCTGCGACCGTAGCGGTCGCGCGGTTCCAGACTGTAGCGCCTAGAACCGCTCGGCCACTCCTGCCGGCCAAAAATAACAATTTGTTACTTCAGGTTGTTATTAAATGTCTTTAACACAAAAATAAGGCAGAAAATTTGTTGCTTGTTGGGTTGTGGTCAAAACTTTGTTCTTTGAAGATTATGTTACTTGTGCAAGGTCCCTCGTAGTGATCAATACTCTATAAAAATATCTTAATTATTACAGTTCCCACCATATCTACTTAAGAAATGGGATTAAGTGTTATTCCGTTCGTGTTCGTATGTTCATGATAACGGTGTACGAGTGTAAATACATCACAATAAATATTCCTCTTCACTTTGCTGACTGCAAAAATATCTTAGAAATCGAAAAATTTTGAGATGAACTGTTTCAGTACAGTTCTGGACTGTGGAAAGAAATGTAACTGTATAATGTTGGTTTCATGTTTATCGCTACTGTTATTGACATACGCTTAAAAAACGCAACTAAGCGCCAGGTTCTGGTTCCCAGTTGTATTTTCGGCAATATATGGCTCATTTATTTTTTCTTCGTTCGAAGTCACATGGAAATCTAAACACCTAGAAATCATTTTTGCAGTGGTGAGTGCGGTTCACAGCTGAGCAGCCACTTGTGTTTACGACGTAGTCTTCAATATATCTTATCAGAAATCTCCACTTCAATCCTGACTCATATGAAATGAAATGATCGTATGGTATTTATTGGCCAGGATTATTTTTAGTTGACTCCACTTTGGCGATTTCGGTGTCAATGATGATGAAAACGATGATGAAGGACACACAACTCTCAGTCCCCTGCCGGGAATCGAACCCGGGCTCCCATGCTTGGTACGCGGTAACGCTACCGCTGCGCTACGGAGGCGGAACATGACTCATATGTAAACAAGTATGAATATACTTTACTTTGGGGAAAATATGGTGGAAAGTTCAGCTCAGGCCATAGGAGTCTCATCCGTCGCTCTTATGTCACAGCACGTAACGCTGCAGGTTTTACGAGTGCCAGCAGCCATCTCTGGCGGAGAGTGAGTAACTGTTTCAGACGAGTTTAACAATTCTTGACTGCGCGTTTAAATGCATGCAAGCTCTCTGTAGATCATAACAAAGTTAAGGGGACCACACACTGCCTATCTAACTCATGTTAATTTAGGCAAGTATTTGACCTATTTTTGAAAAAAACTATTTGATGTAGGACCTTAATATTTTTACTGTATGTTACATGATGCTAATAGAGTCAACTGTACTAAAATCTACTTTATCCATTTTATAGTTTTTAAGAAATACTTTTCTAAATTAACTAAAAAAACTATTAAGTTTTTTCTGCAGAAAATACTTTTTGTGATCTTTCTAATGGGGGAATATTAATGAATGTAGTACCAGAGATGGCCTTTTGTGTTATGCGGGGTCCCTGAAAATTTCATTCATTTATCTATGATGATTTCTGACGTACTGGGGCATATGTACTGAAAATTGTAGTTTGTGGGAAATTGACTTTAAAGAAAAAACTTTTGAAATTTGTTACTTGCAGTTAATTAAAACTGTCCTGCTGCATATGATGGCCCTTCTTTGGCCTCTAGCAGATCTTCCAGCTTCTTTTTCACCTTCCTGGATGTTTGTCTTGCTTTCTTGGCCATATTAGATGCAGACCTGTCTGCATCGGCTATCCTCATTTTATCGCAATGTTGCAGCCCAGTGATCATATTTTAACCAGGATTAATCCCCAGCTTTTTCAGTACCCAACACTTTGCAATATTACCACAACTGTATGTAATAACAGCATAAGAACTCCTAGTTTCATTGTATGCATGCCTACAAATAGGTGGTTCCAAATTATGCTGTTGAAACATTTATTTGGGTTCTGTGTCTGCCCATGCAGACATTTCCTTAGAAGGTGAGAATGAGCCAAGTCTCTGAAAATAGTTTTAATTGCTGTAATAACAGCAGCAGGAAGAGAATGCTGGTGAGGATAAGAGTCTCCAGTTGCCTGAACCCTTTGTCTTTGCACCACGAATTTTCTCATGATGGACAAAATCCATGACATGGCTTATCATCAGTAGAGGACTTATGGAAAAATATGGCCCAAACATCTCTCTTCATTGCCTCCAGATTTTCTTTATTTCTCCTAATTGCCTTGCAAGTTTTCTATTTCAGTTTTAGTTAACCGTCTCTGTCTCGTCAACAATTTTCCATCTTCTAATTTTTGTCCTCTCATATCAACAGTTAGTTTTCTCAGCATTGTTCACAAACGTTTTTGAACATGATCTACACATTCTATTTTGCTAATAATGGCATCTCCATATGGCTTAGAGTTCACCACATTGTTGTATGCCTTACTGTCATCATCGCCCAAATATTTGGTGTACCGTACGCCTCTTGTTTCTACCAAGCGATGAAATATTTGTTGTACTCCATGAACTTCCATACAACCACTTGTTTCTCTAAAATTAGCCACACAGTTGTGTTCCTTATGTTCATTGACTTTACAACATTTGCAATATTTAGACATTATCTCCACATCTAACACTTTACCGGTGTCTACACTCGTGGCAGTCACTATTCCTTTCAGAGAAGTATGTCCTCTTTTCTTCCAACTTCCATCAAGTGCAACTGCAATATCCGAACATCCATCATTTTCTTTCACTGCTTCCCTAGCAGCCAGTTTCATGCTTGTCTCACTGACCTCTCATACAGCTTTCTCTAATATTGCAGTCAGTTTATCAAATTCATCACTGAACAAAATGTTCTCCCTGCAGTCATGCCCTTGCCAATGGATCGTAAGGCATAAACTAATCTAGTATTGATTTCATAAGGGCCACTTGCAGCTGGTTTTGAAGAACTCATAAATGAAATCACAGCTGAGCATTTAGTGCAAATTAAATCCAAAGCAACTGCTAGGCCTTTTCTCTCACTGTCACTCTCACAAATTTTCACAAAGTGCAATGTAGGGGATATAAAGATCTAAAATATATGCAGAAAAGTGGGTAACTAAAAAGTGGGCGTGGCACATAAACACACATGGCTCTTTAAATGCTCGAAAAAAATTTTTTTCAGCAAAATCCTTTTCAGAGTACTTAAATAAAACCTTAATCTATCGAAATATGATGAAAACCGAAAATAGATTTTTTTCGACCTGAACCACGGTGTGGTCCCTTTAAGACCTCTATTGACTACATTCTCACTTACATAGTGATCTCTCGAGAGCCCTGCCCAGAGCCAGGCATTTGCGAAGTGTGGCGGACAAGCCATCTAGTGTGATGTCACAAGCTCGTTCTGGAGCCCGTATTTCTCGTGGTCCCCGTTTGGTACTTTATCTTATTTCAACTGAGAAACGATACACGGGAATAAAGTAATTGCTCAAAGAGTCAGAAATGTTAAGTGTCCCCTAATGAACACAGCTCTATTGTCTTCAGAAGGAAGCAGCTCACTAACATATGCCATACGAAACTGTGTTCCTTGAAGTTTTCCTGGTAGTTTGAATATTCTGTCATCGTCCAGGCGTGCAACTGGGTTACTAATATTTCTTCCTAAATTTGATATCAGGGATGCGCTGCCAGTGAATCATCTAGAAGACAGCTCTAAGTTTATCAGGCAAAATATAGCAAGAATAAATGATCCCATCCTGGATGCAGGCCAGAAGATGGTGGAAAATACTACATGCACTGGAGTCTGAACTAGCCGCAGATCCAAGGTTCGGTTCAAGGGAGGGCGACCACAGGTTATTATTCACTCCCCCTCCTCCTCCTCCTCCTCCCAGTTAGAACTGGGATTCACATCCCAGTTTTAACGTGTCACACATGCCAACGATTACTGCAATAGTAGCAAAAAATACATAAAATGTTTTAATGTAATATAGTTAATAATAATTCGTTTACATCTGTCTTTAGTATATCGCTTTAGCACAAGTTCCAAGATACTGTAGCTCACGCAATTATAGCCTCTGAAATGCATTTAACTGAAAATTTAAGAAGTACATATATCCAAAAACTGATGTTTCAAGAACTATGACAGGAACAAAATTTCACAACTCTCACAACATGAAAAATTCCACAACTTAAAAGCGACGTGTGCATTAGCCATTATCAGTGTTCACTTAGCATATTTTATACGCCCCCACCTCCATAGGGAGAAATGGGCAGTGTAATAAAATAAGAGGAATCAGAGCTTGCGCGGAGAGATTAAGCGTTCGTTTTTTTCCACACGCTCTTCAAGAGTGAAACGGCAAAGAAATAGTGTGAAGGTGACTCGATGAAACCTCTTCCAGGCACTTACGTATGAATTGCATAGTAGATTCAGATGTAGGTGTAGCGCTTTAACCCTGAACATAGCTCTGGAGACATACGTGGAAACGAAGGTAGCACTGTTTTTTTGGGCATTTGCGACTACGTTCGGAAAGTCAGTCTTCGTATTACACTCCCTTGCAAAAAAGTGAAGCACCAGAAGACATGGTCGATCGTCAGTTTAACTTCGCACAAGTACATACCATCGGCGGGTATCCGAACGATTAGTGTTGCAATTTACTGTGACGGGTAGAACTTCACTAGACTGCATTAGTGTCGTTGGTGTTTATGTTGGTCTGAGGCCTTGGGCATTTTGTAAGAAATGTTGAACACCGTCAGTTGTTGAGCGACCACCGTGAATGAAACGAAGATACCTCATACTTGTGTGAGAAAGCGTTATCAGCAGCTGACAGAGCTTGGAAGGGCCTCATTGTGGGTCTCCGTTTAGCCAGTTGGTCGAGCCGTGCAATATCCCCGATTGTGTGGTATTCGGATGTTATAGTGGCCCGTTTTTGGACTTCATGGGAAGATAAATGCAGGTATACTCGTCGTCGAGGTTCCTGTTGACCAAATCTGACCGCGAAGAAGGTTGCCCATTAGCCTTGGTTTACACAGTTTCATGTGGTTTGGCGGTTGTGCCTATGGGACTTGAATTTGCTATCGGCCTCAGGTGCCGCCGCCATGTGAACGTTCACTGCAACCTGAGCCCACAGCTCGTGGTCTAGTGGCAAATGTTGCTGCTGCTGGATCACGGGGTCCCAGGTTGGGGATTTTCTCTGCCTGGGGACTGGGTGTTTGTGTTGTCCTCATCATTTCATCATAATCATCATCATCATCATCATCATCATCTTCATCATTCGTGACAGTAGCTAGATTGGACTGAGTAAAAAATTAGACTTTGTAAAAATTGGGACTTGGTATGGACGCTCCACAAACCACACATCATCATCATTAAACCCCCCCCCCCCACCCTGATCTGGAGCGGTGGCTTCACCAGTGCAGACATCGATCCCATCTGCAATACTATTATGCAATTGCCAACCAATCACGAGTCGTCTTCGGCCTGTATAAGGCCACCACAGCAGCAGTTTAGACAGTCAATTGCTCCTGACGATGGAGGTAATTGTCAAAAGCTTCAGATATTACCCTAAACTGATGCATCAAGAAGTACGAGAATTTTTTCAAGCAGCAGTGCTATCTCGAAAGACTTTGTTCTCATACACCTGACTCGAATGTTCTGCGCAGACGATCAGGGCACAAGCCAACCATGTGGTTAAGAAACTGAAAAATATCCTGTTGAAACATAGCTTGTAGTTTTCTAGAATTACTTAGCGTTTTCGAGATTCTTATTTTAGATAGCAGCGGAGAGAACTGTCCACACTGCAACACTTTCAGACTTTCACCTCCAGTCAACAATGCAGTAGAAGTTGAATTTGTTGACATATTCCATTTTAAAATTATAGCATTCACTTTATGTTTGCTGCAGTATTTTTCTGAAAGTACTAAAATTTCTCCAGAAAAGTAAGGGTGAAAAACTGTTCCAAGGTACAACATGGTCATGTACAAACATTCTAATCAAATTTAAAACTGTTGCAATCGACAAAATGTTGTCAATACTGTATTTAATAGTCTATGTATTACATTATTACTCTAGTGAAAAGCAATAAACAGTAAGTGAAATCAAATAAGTATGATCAAACTCCAGTTTCAAGTTAAAAACATTCTGAAACAGATGCTGTTTACAACTAACACACATTTACAGTTTCAAGATAGGCAAAATCGATAATATGTCGAAGAAACTAGGTTCATTTGCAAATATCACATTTCCCACTGTAGAAAACCTCTTCCGTTTCCGTTTCAAGTTTCCATAATACGAGGTCTGCTCAAAAGATTCTGGAACATCCGTAATGTCGTGCCAATGGTGTTTGGGAGCGATATGCTGTTGGCATCAATGCACATGAAACTTCCTGGCAGATTAAAACTGTGTACCGGACCGAGACTCGAACTCGGTCCCAAGTTCGACTCTCGGTCTGGCACACAGTTTTAATCTGCCAGGAAGTTTCATTACAGTGCACACTCAGCTGTAGAGTGAAAATTTCATTCTAGATCCATGCACATGCTCGCGTTTAATGTGTAACTACAGGAAGTTTCATTATTGTGTTTTTGTTAGTTATTGTTCAGTGCTATATTGAGTAGAACGTTGTGCTACATAGTTTGCGAATTTCAAGACGGCAAGTTAGAGGAGCAACGTATCTGCATTAAATTTTGCGTGGAACTCAAGAAAATCTTCGCATAGATACACCAAAGGTTCCTGAAAGCCTATGGTGATGAGTGCTTAAGCCGTACTCGGTGTTACGAATTGTTCACACAGTTTAAAAATGGCCGTACGGAAGTTAAAGCTGACCTCATTCAGAACGCCCTTCGACGTCTACCAACGACGGACGTGTCAGGAACCGAACTAAATTGTGCGTGCCAATCGAAGACTGACTGTACGAGAGATTGCAGAAGAATGTAACGTTTAAGGTGGATTATGCCATGAAATCCTGACACAACAATTTGGAAGGCATCAAAATGCCTCCAAGTTCATTTCACGGCTCATGAGTCAAGGCCAGAAAGACCTTCGCCTCACAATGTGTGAAGAGCTTTTGGATCGTGCAAATGAGAACAAGATGTTCATTAAGAGAATCATAACAGGTGATGAGACTTAGGTCTACGGTTATGATGTTGAGACCAATGCTCAATCTTCTCAGTGGGTGGAGAAAGGTTCTCCGAGACCAAGAAAGCTCGCAAGGTCAGAGCAAATGCCAAAGCCATACTGACAGTTTTCTTTGACTTTGAAGGATTCGTGCCACAGGGACAAACTATTAACCGATGGTACTGTCGGGACTTGTTGCGACGCCTGCGAGAAAATGTGAAAAGGAAACTGTCTGAAATGTGGTGAGACAATTCATGGCTCTTATGTCATGATAACACTCCCGCACATTCATCCTTGTTGGCGCGTGACAATTACAGAAAAAATGAAATCACTGTACTGCTTCAATGGATAATTTTGTATGTTCTGGCTCACTAACTCAATGTTAAAATAAATTCTGTATTTTATATATAAAACAACCGATTTTTAAAAATTAAATTAAAAATTCAGTATAATTAATTAAATCAACAGACTTTATTAATGTTAACTAAATACCCATTTTTTACAATAACATAACTAAATACAATAAACAACTGATTTCTGATTTCATTATTTAATTTCCTACATGATTGTAGGATAATAACATGTATTAGTTAATAAAAGTAAGTTATTTAAAAAAATCACATTGTGAATATAAGTAAATAATTAAAATGTAAACGTAAACCTAACTAACCTAAGGGCATCACATACATCCATGCCCAAGGGAGGATTCGAACCTGCGACCGTAGCTGTCGCTCGGTTCCGGACTGAGACGCCTAGAACCGCTCGGCCATCGCGGCCGGCACTGAATCTCAGTTTGAAAGAATTTGCACTTGTCCTTGTTACACTTTAGTCCTGCCTGCAAAAATACATTACATAAGGCACGCAAATTCTGCAAATGTTCGTCAAGGGTGCGACCTGATACAACTATATCGTCCAGATAATTGGAACAACTAGGGGCAGTGGCACACAACTGTTGCAAGTAAGACTGAAAAATAGCAGGAGCCGAAGCACAACCGAACGGAAGGCGGCGAAACTTGAACAAGCCAAGGTAAGTGTTGATCACAAAACAACACTGCGGCTGTTCGTCGAGCGGAATCTGAAAGTATGAGTCCCGCAAGTCAATCGTGGAAAAGAATTTTCCCGCAGCAAGCTTCAGGACGCGGTAACGGAAATGTAGCTACCACTGTCTGGGGATTTACTGTAGACTTAAAGTCAGCACAAATACGGAGACGACCGTTTGGTTTCTTCACACACACTATAGGCGAAGCCCATTGTGAAGCAGAAACCGGTTCAATGTCACCAGTGTCATGCAAATGCTTAAGTTCGGAAGCTACAGCGCCGCACAGTGCGTGCGATACCGGGCTTGCGAGCCGGAAAATAGGCATGGCATTCTCTTTAAATAGAACATGTGCTGCAAAATCTGTGGCACAACCAAGGCCATCAGAAAACAACTAGGGGCAGTGGCACACAACTGTTGCAAGTAAGACTGAAAAATAGCAGGAGCCGAAGCACAACCGAACGGAAGGCGGCGAAACTTGAACAAGCCAAGGTAAGTGTTGATCACAAAACAACACTGCGGCTGTTCGTCGAGCGGAATCTGAAAGTATGAGTCCCGCAAGTCAATCGTGGAAAAGAATTTTCCCGCAGCAAGCTTCAGGACGCGGTAACGGAAATGTAGCTACCACTGTCTGGGGATTTACTGTAGACTTAAAGTCAGCACAAATACGGAGACGACCGTTTGGTTTCTTCACACACACTATAGGCGAAGCCCATTGTGAAGCAGAAACCGGTTCAATGTCACCAGTGTCATGCAAATGCTTAAGTTCGGAAGCTACAGCGCCGCACAGTGCGTGCGATACCGGGCTTGCGAGCCGGAAAATAGGCATGGCATTCTCTTTAAATAGAACATGTGCTGCAAAATCTGTGGCACAACCAAGGCCATCAGAAAAGAGTTCAGCAAAATCACCGCATAGTGCGGCAACACTGTCTGCATGGTCGCTAGCGTTGATGCAAAGTACATTGTCCTGAATTGCGACGCCAAAAAGTTCAAATGTGTCCATGCCAAAAATGTTAGTAGCATCACTAGAGCGTAGCACATGGAAAGACACTGTACGGGTCGTTGCACCATACATGGCTTGCAAACTACACACGCCGAGCACTGAGATTTCCTGTCCAGTAAATGCAGTCAGCGTGGAATACGAACAACGAAGCGGGGGCGAGCCAAGCAATTCATACGTAGATTTGTTCAGTACGGAAACTGACGCACCAGTGTCCAGCTGCAAGCGAACAGAATGTCCAAAAATGTTCAAAGTCACAAAAAGTTTCCTCGCATCGCTCTGAATGCGAGAGGAAGTGTGTGGCAAAACTTGATTCACACGACGAGCTGTTGACGCACGTGAAGCAGAAGGCTTTGAATATAGGGCATTAACGTCCATAGGCTGATGTGAATCATGATCATGGCTGTTTCCGTTGCGGTGACGCCCACGCGAGTCACGCGAACAGGAGACAAGTTTGGAATTAGAGTTTCTCTTACTACACACAGCTTGCACATGTCCTTTCTTACTACAAAAATAGCACTGTGTTTGACGGGATGGGCAACTGTCCCGTGGGTGGGCACGAAAGCAGTTCGGACATGATTTCAGTTTCTTTTTGGGTTCCTGGTTTGAACCATATTTGCGTGCGCACGAGCGGCGCGGCGTGGCTGGGCGAAAGGGCACGTGTGGTGCCGCGCTAACAGTACACACACCCGAGGTCACGTCGAACGCGGAAGTAGCCATGTCTAATGTATCTTGTCTGTCTAGCAAGTCCACTAGTACCTGCAAAGACGGGTTTTTAAATCTGAGAATTTGTTCGTGGATGCGGTGAACCGCCACATTCAGCGCAATACTGTCTCTAATCATTATAACCGCATATGAGCGGCCACATGAGCAAATAAAGTCACAATCAGATGTTAGTTCCTGAAGGTCCGCTAACCAAGATTTATTCGACTGAGTAGGGCCACGACGGAGGCGAAAGAATTTGTAGTGAGCAGCTATCACATTTACACTGTCACAAAAGTTGGAGTTCAAAGCATCAATCTCTTCATCGTACGTTTTAGTTTCTGGGCGGCTGGTGGGAAGCAATTTCACGAGCACACGGTACAACACAAAAAGGCAAACCGCTCTGTACCTAGTATGTTGTAAGCTGAGAAGTGTGCCTCGAGCTGGGCGATGTATTGCGGCCAGCGTTCAATGTCAGGATTGAAGGCACAAAATGGCGGCGCCGTCGGCGACGGCGTCGGTACAGGCGGTGGCGTTGGGGGCGCCGAAGTAGCTGCAGTTCGTACTGTGACCAGTCCATTTATGGCAGCAAGCAGCTGCGTCATTTGCTGAGCCTGAAAACGTACAAGATCGGACAGCGAAGCCTGTTTCTGTGGTGAAGCCATGGGTTACACAAATTTAAGTCCTAAACTGAGGCTAGCAGGAAAAGCACTACCGAGCAAAACAGAAAATCTCGCCAACTTTTGTATCCCACTTGGAAGGCAGCGCGTGGGTAGGAACAGGAACAGGCAATACACGTCGGTACTGCAAATACAGTTCAAGCACCTTCACTATTGTATAAAAATATTACACAACTTTGCAATGAGGTGCAAAGTGTCCCAGCTGTCTGCTCTTGATCAAATGGGCTGTATCCGGAGTGGAGATCGTAGAGCACAGTGCCGGGTAGAGGGCGCTGTCGTCTGTGTCTCATAGTGCCAATGTAGCAGAATGCATCTAGCTACCGATACTATAAGTTAAAACAAAAGTACATTATTTTTTAAAAATCTCATTGTGAATGTAGCTCAATTAATTAAAATGTATTAGTTAATAAAAATACATTATTTTAAAAATCACATTGTAAACTCTATATCATTAAATTCATTATTTCTATTTTTAAGTTTCTTCATTGCTTTATATTTCCATTTCATTTTTCCTTTTTTAATTAATTCAAAATCAAAATAATAATTTAATTTAGAAAATCTGTTTGGTAAAATAGCTTTAAAATCATTATTAAGTTGTATACAAACTTGTTCTCCAAATCTAGTATTTAAATATCCACAGTTCGAAATATTATATAAAACATATATCTCTGGCTCATTTACTTTTCTGATTTCTTTAGGAATACTTAAATTATTTAGCTTCTTGATTACAGTAGTTTCCAATTATATAGAAAAAATTTTTATTAGTTTTACAAAAATAAATTTGTAGTTTATATGAATCATATTTTTAAAAAATTCTAAATGTGAACTTAAAGGTAATGACTCATTGAAATTATTCTTTTTTTATTTTTTATAAATCTAATAAAAATTATTTCTAATATATGGAGAACAAAAAAGAAATGCAAGCTAAAGAAAATGATACTTATGAAATAATTGAGCTATGGGAAAAAGATATTGTTTGTCTTATTTGTTTAAGTTATGAAGATAATAATAATTAGTTAAAACAAATTGGAATCATTTTTTTCAGAAAGAATGTATTGATATATGGTCAATGGTAAAAGAAAATTGTCCACTTTGTAGAAGTACTATTAAAAATAAAGAACTAACATTTGAAGATATTTGGCTGCATTTGAGTTTTTACCAGTAACTCGAAGATCTATTAATCCTTTGTTTGACAGAAGTCAACAATTTAGTAATCAGCATTATGAATCTGATGATTATTTTTAGATAATTTATATGAATAATGTAAAATTAAAATTTAAAAAATCATAAAAATTAGAAAAATTTACTTTTTCACCAATCTAATAAATTTTTTTATATATAAATGGGGCAAGTTCAACAAGAGTCTTCTGTGAAATCTAAATTTTGTAAATATTGTAATACAGAGAACTGTATTGATAATTTTACTTTACAGAAATATAGAAAAGATGGTTATAGATCTATATGTAGACCATGTATAAATAAATATCATGTAAAGAAATATATTAAGAATGGAATTTTTTGTGAATGTTGAAAAAGTGTTGCTAAATATTATTTAAAAGAACATTTGCAACGAAATCCAAGTGAAGAACATTCAAAAATATTATTCACAATGATTAATGTGGCAAAATCTACATCTACAATGAATAATGAAGAAGATGTAACTGAAGAAACATCTACATCTTCAAAGAAATGTAGAAGTTTTAGAGAAATTAAAGATTTTGATTGTTTATGCATATATCCTTCAAATAAAGATAAACATAATAACAAATTTAAGAAATGTACTTTAGAATATGTTAAGAATAAGAAAGTTTTAACTTTACGATTTATAACTTATTAAATAATAATCCTTTATGATTAATTAAAAGAATTATTAACACTAATTGATTGTTAAACTAAATAGTAAATTAATTGATTGTTAAATTATTGGCAATCTAATTCTTTTAAAAAGTAATTCTTTTTATTTTTAACTATGATTAACCAATGTTTAAAAACTAATTGTTAAACTAAATAATAAAATATTTCGCTTTTTGATTAATTATCCATTAAATAATAATTATTTAATTAAGAATATTTTTTACAAGTATAATGAATTTGTTTTGTGATAAATAAATGAGCAAAATGGAATGTAATATTGCTGCTCAGCAACTAGAACAATGTACATTTGCTAAACTTTGTGAATTCAGTAAAATTGATAATTAACAAGGATATTCAAATTTATGTACTGCTGATTTAATTACATTTATTGTTAGTAATCGATCAATTATTGTTAGCGAATCATCCATTTATTTTTGGAAATAATATGTCTGAGATAATTAATAATAATACAAATATCGTTATAAAGAATATATCTACAGTAGGTGAAAATAATACAAAAACTGGTAAAAATAATAATAAATCTGAAGTAAGTGAAAATTATAAAATTTATATAACTGAAGTAAGTAAAAATAATATGGATATTGTTAAAATTTATATATCTGAAGAAGTAAGTGAAAGTCAAACATATGTTGTTGAAAACTATACACCTGAATGTAGTGAAAATTTTCGAAAAAGTTACCATATTATAATATTTGTGATTTTTTTGTAATTAAAGAAGATAAGCCATTAAAAACAATATTTCCATTTTCTTCACATATACTTGAAAAACTGAAAGCAAGAGATAGAAATATAATTTATGATTATAAACTACAAACAAATGAAAGATATGAGAAAGTTCAAGAATTTGGACAACACGAAACTATACTATTACAGCAGAAAAAGATTTTAGTAAAAAACTTAAACAACAGAAAGGAGATATTTTAGAAAAAAAGGTATCTAAATTTCAAGCACAATGATCAGGATGGTCATTAAATAGAGTTATTGGTTTACAACTAGCAATTAAGAAACATATTCCACCAAAGTACTGATTTACCAGACAAAATAAAAAATAAAAAAGGTTGTGTTAATGTGAAAAATAGTGATCATAAGTGTTTTATATGTCTATAAAATTAGCTTTGTTTCGTGTAGATGAAAACTCTGATAGAATAACAAAATAAGAAAATGTTGATCTTGATAAAAAACTTGAAAATATTGAATTTCTTATATTAGTTGATCATAATCCAATAAGAGAAAATATAATTAATGTACCTATTAATGTGTAACATTTGATGGTAAAGATGAAAAATATCATGTGTATCCATAAAAAATTACATAGTCTAAAACAGAGAAACATGTAAACCTAAATATTTTAATAAAGATAATAATTCACACTATTGTTATATAAAAATTTAACTGCACCTGTATCAAGTTCTATGACAAAACATACTGAAGTAAAATTTTTATGAGATTTATGTGTACTGCATTTTAATAATAAAGAAAAAGTAAATATTCATTCACAAAATTGTTTAACCAAAATGCATTAAAAGTTCATATGTGAAATAAAGGATAATGTGTATATTTTAAAAATTATCAATATACACAAAAAGTTCCATTTGTTATTTATGCTGATTTTGAAAGTTTACTTTTAAATAGAGATAATTATGAACCAAATCCAGAAAAACCATATACGATGAAATATCAAAAACAAGAGCCAACTGGATTTTTTTACTATATTAAATATATAAATGGAAATTAAAAGATCCTGTTGTTTATAGAGGACCAAATTGTCACAAAAAATTTATTGAATGTACAAAACGAGCAGTTGAAGAAATTGGATGAATTTATTCTGAAACTTAAGAAATGAAACCACTTACATCTGAAGAAAATAAAATCATTATAATTCTAAAATTTGGAAATTTGTGTAAATGTAATTGTGCAAAAAGTAAAAAAAGTTCATCATCATGATCATCTAACTGGAAAATAAATTGATCCATTGTGCATTAATTGTAATTTAAAACTAAAACATCCTGATTTTGTACCTATTTATTTACATAACTTGTCTTGATATGATTCTCATCTTTTTGCAAAAGAACTTGGTTTTGATAATAAAGAAATAGAACTAATACCAAGCAATGAAAATACATTAGTTTTATAAACATACAAAAATTTAAAAAATTGAGATTTATTGATGCATTTAAATTTATGGTTTCTTCAATTGATAAACTTTCAGTAAATTGAAAGAGAAATTAATTAAAAATATTATTTCAATTAGTGATTAGAAAAGGTGTTGATCCATAGGATTATATGAATTATTGGAAACAATTCGAAGAAGCACATTAACTAACAAAAGAAAAAGTTTACACGAAGTTAACACAACTGACGAAGATTATGAACATGCAAAATTAGTTTGGGAAACATTCAATATAAAAAATCTTGATGATTATCATGATTTGTGTCCAAAAACCGAAGTACTTTTGTTAAGTGATACTTTTGAAAATTTTGGAATTACTTGTAAACAAATATATAATCTAGATTCTTCTTGGTATTTTACAGAACCACGTTTATTTTGGGATGCAGTGTTAAAAACTTCTGAACCAGAATTAACTTACTACATGAGTATGATATGGTTTTAGTTGTTGAAACAGGAATAAGAGGAGGAATTTCAGAATGTTGCAAAAGATTTCTAAAAACAAATAATAAAAATTAAAAAAATTTAATAATAAAGAAATATGAAATTGTATAACATATTTAGATGCAAGTAATTTATATGGTTATGGTATGAAACAATATTTACCATATTGTTCATTCTAATGGGATGAGCAAAATAAATTTAATTGTACAAAAAAATTAAATTTCAAACAATTGTGAAAATGGTTATATATTTGAAGTAGATTTTGAATATCCAAAACAATTAAATGCTTTACATAAAGCTTTACCATTAGCTCCTGAATCAAAACTTGCTCCCGGTACAAAATAATTAAATTCATAACTACTTTAGATAAAAACCATAAATATGTAGTACATTATAGAAATCTTAAACAATATTTATCTCTAGGAATGCAACATACAAAATTACATAGGGTTTAAAAATTTAAAGAAACTAATTGGTTAAATAAGTATATAGATCCAAACACACAGTTATGAACAAAAGCTACAAATAATTTTGAAAAACATATCTACAAATTAATGAATAATTCTGTATTTGGTAATACAATATAGAAGATAAGAAATAGGCAAGATCTAAAATTAGTTTCAAATAGTAGAATATGTGATAAACTTGTAGCTAAAGAAAATTTTAAATGTAGAACTGTATTTAATGAAAATCTTGCTGATATTCATATGAATAAAACGAAAATAACATTTGATAAACCTATTGATGTTGGATTAAGTATACTTGATTTATCTAAAGAATTAACATCTGATTTTCCCTATAGAGTAATGAAACCTAATATGGAGAAAATTTGAATGATGTTATCATGGTACAGATAGTAATATTGATAATATTGAAACTGAGGATTTCTATGATAATACGAAATCAATGATTAATACTTTGATTCAAGTGATTATCCAACAGATAATGTATATAATATTGCACAAGGAAAGAAAAACGTTGTTGGTAAAATTAAAGATGAATGTAATGGAAAATTAATTGAAGAATTTTTTGGTTTAAGAGCAAAAATCTATGCTTACAAATTTGGTGGCAATATAGAAAAATAATGTAAAGGAATTAAGAAATGTGTTGTTAAAAACAAAATAAGTTTAGAGGATACAATGCTTGTTTCTTTAACAATTTGGAACAATACATAAATTTTAAGTTAATTAAAAGTGAAAAACATGAAATCTATACATTTTACGACAGATGCTTTTAATTCTGAAAAAGTTGAATATTGATTAATGTTGTATTTCTTCAGTCATTCTTGAAAACCTTTGTTAAAAAATTCTTTTCCATTATATGTTTGTAAATCATTTGTTTTTCTGTTAAAATTTTTTGAAAATCATGAACGATATTTGTAGTTTTTTGTCTTTAATAGGAACAGTAAACTCTTATTTTGAAAAAAACCTGAATTATTGTTAATAAATATTATAACCATTATTTATTTTTGAAATTCCTTTTACATTACCTGAATCCATTTCAACTAGATCAGCTTGCCATAAATCATCTATATTAAAAGAAGCAACACTTTTTCTTCTAAAATTATTCTGATAGGTTTTTGTAGTTCACTAGTTATATTTTCAGGAATATCATTACGAAACCATCACCATTTACAATATTGTTAATGAATTTGCTCTTTTTAGATTTACAAATTGTACAAATACCTTTAATTCTTTGTTGTTGCTTTGAGTGTATTATGTGTTTCTGTAAAGTTTTTACACTTTAAACAATAAATGTGATAGTGATGTGAAGCATTATTTTCCATATTCATATAAAAAATTTAATAAATAAATATTAAAATTAAAATTAAAAAAGCAATCTTATATCTAGTATTCCTTCTACATCTTAAACTTCTTTCTTATGTAAGCCTATATTAATTTGTGGTTCTAATTTTTTAACTTTACTATCTAGTGAACTTATTATAGGTAACATATTAAGGAGATTTCTTTGCATTTCGATTGTTTTTTGATATTTTGTTCTTCCAAGATATTATCGATAATACCATTTATTTGCTTTGAATCTAAAAGAATCGTGTTATAATCTTCTTTATTAACATAGTTATTAAATCGTGCTAAAATGCGTAGTATACTGGTATTGTAACAAATTTTATAGTTCGTTATCAAAATGATGTTTGTTAACTACATCTTTTTCATCAGTTGGATTATTTACATTAGCAAGTCTTGTATTTTTTAAACCAAAATGACCTTTATTTATTATAAAAATAGCATTACATTTTTTTTGAAATTGTTTAATTGCATTTGTTATCTTTGGATATATTGATAATTGAAGTTGTTTAATAATATTCTGAAAATGATTAACTGTATTAGGTATCTTTGGATCAATTGATGATTGTAGTTGTTAAATACTATTTTAAATTTTTTCACTTTTGCAATGTTTTCTAAATTGAGAGCAGATGTATTAAGTAATTGCTCATTTTGTTTAGTTAGATGTGTCATATTTCCAAAAATGTCCATTTAGTAAATATAAAATATCATTAAAATTATAATCCCCACATTGCAGTTTGAAAACAAATAAACATTAATGACCACATATTACTTCATCAAAATTTTTTATTCTTTTTGTATTGTAATATAGTTCAATTTTTCCTAAATAGTTAACTTAATGTTTTGAAATATTAGCACCAAACAAATCAAAAATAACTTTTTAATCATTATTTTTAAAATAACGAAACCAATGGGTACCAGGATTATCAGATGTATCTAAATTTACTATACCACATTTAATTGTAATCTTTTATTTTTGTAATTCATGAATAATGTATTCACCATGAAAGTGTTTAATTTTAAATTATTTAGCAAGTTTTTGTATATCAAAATTACTTGATGTGTTAGTAAATTTATCAATTACTTTTTGAAATTTTTTTGTTTTCTTTATTCCATTACCAATTTTTTCCATTTCTAAGTTATGTTTTTTCTTCTAATTCTGTATCATTTTCCTTTTTGTTTAATACTGTATTTGCAATTGCTAGAGATCCACCAGCTAATGAACCAGCTGTTGCTAAATATGGAAATGCAGCTAATAATAATGGTAAAAATCGAACTTCGTGTTGTGTTAATCCTTCTGCATCTTTTTTTGTTGAATATACAATACTTTTTTAACAAAAGGAATAGCTAATGTAACAAGTAGATTTCCACCAACTTTCTTTTCTTTTTTCCTTTTTTGAACATCTGTTAAAAGTGATTCAATTGCAATTTTATTGTTCATTATTGAAATGTAATGTAATTGATTTTGATTTAGTTCTACCACTAGGTAGCACAGTATAATCCATTTTAAAATTATTCATTTATGTAGTTAAAAATTTGATAAAGATTTTTTATATAGTTTAAAAATGTTATGTTTGATATAGTATAAAGGTTTCTTTAATGCTCAACCATTTTTATCAATATTAGCATTAATTCCCATACTTAATTTTCTTTTTCCATACAATATTCCTTTAACAGTAGTTGCTGCAACTTTTTCACTAGATGAAGCATCATTTGCATATATTCTTTCTTTTTCAGCTAACTGGAATTCTTTATAAGCTAAATGTCTTTTTTCTAAATCTTTATTATCTCTATAAGCAATATCATGTTTTTTACAAGCTTCATCTAATCGATTTGTACCTTTATCACATTTAGCTAATATTTCATCTAATTTTGTACTTGGTCCACAGTAATTATAGTCTGGAAACGCATTTCAAATGGTAATTTGTTAATTAAAGTATTTACTAATCCTCTTCCATATTTATCACTTTTCAAAAAGTATGTGCAAGAATATTTAAAAATCTAATTAAATATGGAATTTCTTTTTGGTTCATCAATTATAAAATCACTAAATTTATTTGTTAACATTTGAGAAATACCAACTTTTTCATTATGATAATATTTATTACCAGCTAGTTCCTCATGATAGATTACTGCTAATCTATCAATTAATTGTCTAACGTTATTTAATGAAACATTTTCAACTGATTTACCTGTATATTTTTTAGTAAAGCTTCACCTATTTCTTGGCTTTCAAGAGAAATTAGTTCTGAAGAATTTATAGTTGATTTTCTTCTTAAGTTTGGAAGATAATTATCAGCAATTGTTTTTATTAAGTAACTATATGTATTACCTCTACTTGATTTTATTTTATTTCGATTATTATCAGAAAATAATAATCCTTAATTATATAATATATCAGCATAATTTGATAAATCTACTCCATCAAACATTTCATTTAAATCATCTACAGTAATTTTTTTTCAGTTAAGAGTCTCACTAATCCATCTGTACTTTCATATGTTTTTTCACCAATTCTACAGGTAAATTACCAACATATTTAAACATACCAACAGGTTTTAAACCAAGTACATTATCTTCATTATGATTTGTATACTTTAAAAACTTTCACAACCAATATCATTTTAGGTTCATTTATCTTTTTACTTACTTTTTCGTCATCATATTCATGTATAATCATATTTTCTAGGAATATCGGCAGACCAATCCATTAATTTTTTAATTTGTGATAAATCTTCAAAATCTTCTATATGAAGATTAAACAGAATCATTTGTTTTTCAACTTCCCTATTTGCTTGAATGGCTTTTAATACATTGTCACCTAAACCTTCAATACCCTGTTTTACTATTTCAATAGCATCAATAACAGGTTGATCTTCCTTTTTATATACCTCATATTATGTTCTTGGTTCCTTTTTTTAAAGTTTAAATTTTCCATTGGTTCTTCTTCTTTATATTTTGTTTAGCTTGTTTAATAAACTTTTTTTCATCATACTTCACAGACATTTATTAATGAAGAAAAACATTATTTATGTTTATGTTTATGTTAATATTTGTATTTGAGTTTATGTTAATGTTATTGTTAATGATGATGTTAATGTTAAAGTAGTGTTGAAGTGAATGTTTAATGTTTTTATTTCATGTTTAATGTTTTTATTTAATGCTTTGGTTTTTAAGAAATGTTGTATTTTATTTCTAAATTTACCTTTATTTGATTTTCTAGACTTATCTATTGCTAAAATACCAAATTGACGACTGATTTGCCATTCGGCCATTAATCCAACATTTACAACACATTTCTTTAAAATTACCAAACTTTAAATTCCCACTAATAGACTCATAATAAATATGATTTAAATTTTTTATCTTCTTGTCTAAAAATATTTAAAAAATTTAAATTCTGTCTAAGTAAGCGTTCTAGTTTTTTTGAATAAGATTGAGCTAAATAAAAGCAATTTATATCTTTGTATCCACTCCAAATAAAAAATTCTGTTACAATGTTTTGATTTCCAATTTAAAGTCATCAAATACAACAACTGAATTATCTTCACATTCATCTAAAGTAATAATTTCTTCATTATTTGCAGTAAAACTAAATATGTTTTCATTAATTTTACCTTACTTTTTACAAGTGCTTGATATTTTGGTTTTTCTAACCATCCTGGAGTTAAAATATAATAGTCAATCATTAATGTTGGTTTGCACAAGCACTTGGTCCAATTATTGCACACCTTATAGAATTTGGTAAAAGTTTTCCATGTTTGTTTTTCAAATTATTTTCTGGAATTCCTACTTTAGGTTCTCTAATTAGTTATTCTTTTATTTATTAATGTTTTTCATTTATATATTTTTCATTTATTAATAATTTTTACATTAATTCATAATTTTTCAGAAGTAAATGGGTAGATTATTTTAGGAAACGATTAACTATTCCAATACGTGATAGTTATACTAATGTTTCAGTAGTTGGTTTTTATTCAACTTTTTAACACCAAATATTACAACAAAAAACAATGAACTGTATTGTGATAGAGAAACAATAGAAATTCCTGTAGTTCAATATAGTTTTAAAAATTTAAAGAAATTATTCATTTCAAAAATCCAAATATACACATTAAAGCAAAATTGTTATTGAAAGTGATGTAAAATTTTATATGATATAGGAGATAGTATTGGAAGATTACTTGGTTTTAATAATCAAGTTTTTCAAGCTAATAAAAAGCTGTAGCTAAAGATGTTCCTAAAATAATTCCTTCAGAGTTAATCAATAAAAATTTTAATTTTGCTTTTGGAATGTATGTAAAACTTAATGATCATATTCATAAATTTACTAATATTATTGCTTCATTTAAACATAATGCAGAGTTTGGTGAATCAATAATTTATGAACGAAATTATCCTGTTAATGTTCCTATTTAATATACAATTACCAATTTAGAAGTTACTGTAACTGATGAAAATGATATTTTAATTGACTTTAATGGTGCTACTGAAACAGTTATTTTAAAAATATCTTAATAAATTTTTTCCTTAATAAATAAAAAATTGCTAAAATAATCATGAATACAATTGAATGTTATTGAGTGTGTTCATTTCCTTTTAATGCAAAAATTAAAAATAATTCAAATTTTCCTAATAAAGATACAGAAATTGAAATCAACATGGGTGATGGTTGGCTTCATCCAAATCATGAACAATTATACATGAAGTTTATTATAATTCGAAATGATGGTATAGATTATCCAACTTATGATGGAAAATCAAATAAAAAATTAATTGATAATTATGTAACTAATTTGTTTGAGTTAATAACAATAAAAAAGCAAATAATATATTATCTAGAACTGAACATCCTTTTATTTCAGCAGCAGTTTCACTTCATTTAATTTAATCTGTTACTGACAAAATAAGTTTAGAAAGATGAATTGTTAATACGGGAAAAATAAATATTAAAAGAAATGAAGTACTTTATCCACTCACAATGCTTGGTGGATTTTTTAAAGATTATAAAGAAATTATGTTTGAAGGAAAGTTAACTGTAGTTTCTTGCATGTAGTTTATCTTCTGGAGATGCAATTCTACATTGGTTTGATAAAAGTGATCCTGGTGTTGAAATAAAAGATACATGTCCTCAAGAAGGAAAACTTATTATAGGATCTATGGAAATTTATGTACCAGTTGTTAATTATGAACCAAATCATGAACTTGAACAACGTGAAAATATTTTAAAAATGCTGAAATTCCTATTCCATTTTATGAACTTCAAAAAGAAGAAATTGCTGGTTTATCTAGTAAAAATAGTTTAGAACTAGATGTAACAAATTTCTATAACTCAACAAAATTTGATATGCCATACTTTGTTTTTGTATTATTTCAGACAAATTGTAAGAATAATCAATTAGTTGATTCATAATAAAATGAAGTTTTTCCTCAAGAAATGCGGAATAATAATCCATCAAATAATTTTCTATAAGCATATGATGCATTTCTATATTTTAAAAGAATTACTTTACTAAAATCAGATATTGATATTAATCCAGTTGGTTTTATAACTAATTATCCAATATATTTAATTAATATGACATGTGGAAAGAATGTTATAACTACACATAAAACAAATATGAATCTTTGTGCAACTTTTAATGATAAAATTCCCAAAGATATACTTCCTTATGTAACTATTTGTGGTAAAAAGAATCTCACTTATGGTGCACAACATAAATGACTTACTGAAAATTTTTAACTATTAATTATTAATTTTTGATTGTATATAAATGAAAGAAAACCTTACAAAATTTATGAAAGTGTTAACTTCATTATTATATACATTCCTGAAACATTTTAAGAAAATAAAAACCTAAAATTTTAATATAATTTTCTTTTGTTAACTAATACATTTTATTTATTTACTTACATTTGCAGTGTAAATTTTTCAAAATAACTTACTTTTTCAACTAATAGGTGTTATTCTTTACAATCACACCGTAAATAAAATAATGAGGTTAGAAATCAGTTGTTTGTTGTATTTAGTTATGTTATTGTAAAAAATAGATATTTGGTTAACGTTATTAAAATCGGTTCGTTTAATTAAATATGCTGAATTTATAATTTAATTTTTAAAAATCGTTTGTTTTATTTTTAAAATTCGGAATTTAGTTTAACATTGAGTTAGTGAGCCAGAACATAGAAAATTGTCCTACTTCCATACTCTTCAGTTGTTGCCGCTGGGGACTTTTTTAATTTCCAAAGTTGAAATGATGACAATCTGCAACCATAGATGCAGTAAAAATTTTTAAATTTCGGAATTTAGTTTAACATTGGGTTAGTGAGCCAGAACATTCAAAATTGTCCTACTTCCATACTCTTCAGATGTTGCCGCTGGGGACTTTTTTTAATTTCCAAAGTTGAAATGATGACAATCTGCAACCATAGATGCGATAAAAGAAAATTCGCAAATGGCGCTTTGCTCGATCCAGCAAGAGATGTACCAGGACTGCTTCCAGATGACTAAACGGCATTGGGAGCGGTGCAGCAATTGTGAAGGAGAGTTTTTCGAAGGAGACCATTCACAATAAATAAAAAGCAAGATCAGGAATTTTTTTTTGCACAAAACATCGGAATTTTTTGAACAGACCTCGTATGCAGAATTTTACTCATCGTAAAACTCTGGAAATGAAGAATTAATATCCTCCAAATGGCTTTACTATATTAGACAGCAATAAAAATGTGGAACTCATTATACTTACAAATGGTGCACGGAACACAGCCTCTTATCTCAGGACAAGAAAATGGTAGAATATACCAGAAATTGCTTATGACAGTTTTTCATTTTATTATCAATCACTAGCTTGAAACACCGACCAGAAAGTATCATTTGTTCCTAGGTTCACCGTCATATAGGTACAACATCTACTACTTTATACTCTGAGGGTTATTTCAGAAAATTATACAGCATGTAAAAATATAAATGCTTTTACTAAAATGATTTTGGCTTGCTACTGCACTCCAGTACATAACTAATAACAACTGTCTTTCTTGAATACAAATGACTCATTAACAAACATTAACTGTGTAAAATGTGTAAATTTCTATTGTCTATTATCAAACTGCAATTTATTTTTATATTTTATTAATAGGATTAAATAGGAATAATTAATATTTTTTATGTTGGAAATAATTGTGGAGAGCAGGGAATATCTGCACCAAAGTATTGTTGGCAGGAGAGACCACACATTGATATAATGGATACATTTTCAGAAAAGATCGGGAAGACAGCGCATTGATACGTTTTGTAATGGTAGTTGGGATTGTCTGCACCAGAAAGCATTGTTGGCGGGAGAGACAGCACTTTAGCATTTGTAGGAAGTCAGTAATAAGCGAGAAGTGATGCGAGTCGGTAGCAGGTCTGTAGCAAGAGGTTGAGAGGAGTGGTGTGTCTGCCAGCCACCAGCTATGATTTACAAGAGATTATAAACGGATATACAGAGACATCAGCTAACTATTATCGTAAGAGGAACTAATATTATTGACTTATTTTTTTGAGAAACTCAAGACTACTGAAGGTATGTTTGCACAATGCTAGTTGTAAGATTATTGTAAAAAGTAAGCCCCATATGAACGTTTGTAACATAATTTCATTCAGAATATAATTAACTTTTGCCAGCCACATTGCATTACTGATTATAATCCATCCCAAAAACCACCAACATAAAACTTTGCAAAATTTTATTATTCTGAAGAAGTTTAACTATGAATTACGTAACATCAGTCACATTAATTAAAGAATAATGTCAGTTTTGCTATTAAAGAATAATGTCAGCTTTAGTAATAAATACAGCCACTTATTATGAAAGCCCACCAGCAGCTAATAGAGTATAGTAAACCAGAGTATGTATATTCATGTCGCAATTCGATGTATCAATCAGATGGCGATCCAGTAACAGTAAAAAAGGTAAGGAACAGTTTTGGGATATTGCAGATAACGAGTGAGGGCCATGACGACGACACGTTCTATATTTCGTCGAAATAATCAGAAAATAACTTTAATAAGCAGCAATTAAATTTGTATGTTAAGATTGAGAAAGAGAATAAGTTTCTAAGGGAAAATTTCATTTGCTATTAATAAGCAAGAGATAGAAATCCTAAGGGAAGGTTTCATAGGTTATTGTAGAAGGAAAGATTGCGTAACAAAAGAGATATAGAGGAGACGGGAAGGTTTCATGTTTTAATTATAATGTAAGTATTGAATATGGAGAAATACTGACAAATGCTTTACAGGTCATGCCAAGAGGTGACGTGATTTTCCAGATGCAGAGAGATGTTGAAGGCATGCCGTGCACTGATGATTGTTAACTATGAATATTTTATTATAGGTAATGCAGAGAGATAGTGAAGTCATGACACACACTGACAATTATTAACAGTGAATATTTTATTATAGACTATGATGAGAGATGACATGAGGTATAAAGGAGAAAGGAGAGTGAAGATGTTAGTATGTAAGGAGTATAATTTACCAATGGTTTATTTTGATAACAAGTGACACAACGCAGTGCAGCACTATGGATGGAGAAACCACATTAAATGCTTACTATATGTACTTCACTATTCGAAAAAAAATTTTCTGCATTGAACATGATATATTATACATCATATATATACATAGGAAAAACAGATCACTCCAAATGACAGCATACCGATTCGCACTCTGTGTAAAATACAAATGTTTTCTCTTAAATAACAATGACGATGTGTGGTACACAACTCAAACATAATATATAGTTGACTGACAATATGACTCGTAACTGACGACCACATTACCGACCATACTGAAGTCACAGAAAGTGACATTTTTTGTCAAAATGTACTTTCATATTTCAAAAACTGTGAATTCACAACCTGTGAAGAAATATAACAGTGTCTTTATGTAATTATTTATATGTGCACCAGATTATGACTTATTTAGAGGAAATGTATCTGCTAAAGTCACGGAAAGTGACATAGTTTGTATAAAGGTACTTGTCTACTTTATTTAAAATGTTGATTCCTAAATGTACTACTAAATTCCACTTGCAGGAATATTTGTTTATGTTATTGACTGTGATGTAATGTCATACGTACTGTAGGCTAAATTCACAACAGATGGAAAATGTGTTTTCTATGTAATTGTTTAAAACTATGAAGTCTTTCTACAGTCACACAAGGTGACATATTTTGTCCTTTTAAACATAAAATAAGAATACGTTAAAAATAATTTTTATGAGCACAGAGGAAAGAGATAATGTAAAATTTGCTAATAATGGTATCAACCATATCTGTGAACTTTTTGACAAACTGATTATACCTGCACCTTAATTCCTGTGCATCCCCATGGCTATGGAGCACCATCAAAGTGAATAGTGAACCACGTTACTTCAATCTATAATGTTTTCTATGAGGTGTCGGCATACCAAGATGCACACCACAATCACGATGTATGTCAATAGGTGCTTGCATACCAAGATGCACACCATCACTACTAATGGAAAATTGGAGTTGGAACTCGTACCTGATGTAGCTGTGGCAACTCAGGCAATTCGATGGTTAACTTAGTGTTTGGATACACTAAAACTATGGATCAAAGAGACGACGGAATCACGTGGCGAAAACTGGTGTTATGCTATGTGAGGGAAAGAAATGGACTCTTGAGTGCATTCACAGACAGTTCCCAGTGCTTTGATCATGCTATCCAATACCTTTTTTTCACTTCCTTGATTATGGTACTAATAGATGCCAATTTTACCAGAGAAACAAATTTATAAAGAAACATAAACTACGTTCTAACTTTTGCCATCCATTACTATTAGAGATATAAATAACTTTTACTACCTGAGGTACATTTCCAACTTACTGGCTCATATTATTTGTGTGTTTTGATGTATACTCTTTTGAATATTCCCTTTGTTACACTTAGGAAAACAAATTCTTATGACAGTATATGTACATGCTTTGTTGAAAGAAATATTCTATAATTAACTTACTTCTTACTACACATATTTCTATAATCAAATTTCCTCCTTAATTCAAGTCCAAATGACTTAACAATGTAGGAAAATTTTAAGGAAACCCAGTGGAGGGTTATGTAAGATGTGTATATTTCTGTTGTCTATTGTCAAACCACAATTTATGAAAGATGTTTACATTTTATTAATAGGATTAAGTAGGAGTAATTAATATTTGTCATGTTGGAAATAATTGTGTAGAGCAGGGTACGTCTGCAACAAAGTATTGTTGGCAGGAGAGACCGCACATTGATATAATTTTAAAAAGTGCGGGAGAGACCGTGTATGGATACATTTTAGGAAAAGAGCAGGAAAGACCGCGCATTGATACATTTTGTAATGGTAGCAGGGATTGTCTGCACCAGAAAGCATTGTTGGCAGGAGAGACCGCTCTTTAGCGTTCGTAGGAAGTCAGTAGTAAGCAAGAAGTGAAGTGGGAGGTTGAGAGGAGTGGTGTGCCTGTCAGCCACCAGGTATGATTTACAGGAGATTTTAAACGGATGTACAGAGACATCAGCTAACTATTATCATATGAGGAACTAATATTATTGAATTTTTTTTTGAGAAACTCAAGACTACTGAAGGTATGTTTGCACAATGCTAGTTGTAAGATTATTGTTAAAAGTAAGTTCCATTTGAACTTTTGTAAAAGCATTTCGTTCAGAATATAATTAATTTTTGCCAACAATATTGCAATACTGATTATAATCCATCCCAAAAACCACCAACATAAAGCTTTGCAAAATTTTGTTCTTGTCAAGAAAAAGTTTAATGATGAATTACGTAACATTAGTCTAATTAAAGAACAACATCAGCTTTGCTATTAAAGAATAATGTCAGCTTTGGTAATAAATATAGCCACTTATTATGACAGCCCACCAGCAGCTAATAGAGTATAGTAAAACAGAGTAAGTATATTCATGTCGCAGTTTGATGTAGCAGTCAGATGGCGATCCAGTAACAGTAAGGAACAGTTTTGGGTTATTGCAGATTACGACTGAGGGCCAGAATCAGAAAATAAATTTTAATAAGCACCAATTAAATTTGTATATGAAGATTGAGAAAGAGAATAAATTTCAAAGGGAAGATTTCATTTGTTATTGTAAGTAGGCTGTTTATGTTTTCTGTATGTAAGTAGGCTGTTTATGTTTTCTCTATGTAAGTAGGCTGTTTATGTTTTCTCTATGTAAGTAGGCTGTTTATGTTTTCTTATTGGCAACGTTACGTAGCGCTCAATATGAAAATCACTGGCTGTGCTGTGTGCAGTCTGTGGCTAGTTTGCATTGTTGTCTGCCATTGTAGTGTTGGGCAGCGGCAGCTGGCTGTGAACAGCGCGTAACGTTGCGCAGTTGGAGGTGAGCCGCCAGCAGTGGTGGATGTGGGGAGAGAGATGGCGGAGGTTTGTAATTTGTCATGAACTGATATATATATTATGACTTGTGGTGATATCAAGGTAAATACATTGTTTGTTCTCTATTAATATCTTTCATTTGCTAACTATCCCTATCAGTAGTTAGTGCCTTCCATAGTTTGAATCTTTTATTTAGCTGGCAGTAGTGGCGCTCGCTGTATTGCAGTAGCTTGAGCAGCGAAGATTTTTGTGAGGTAAGTGATTTGTGAAAGGTATAGTTTAATGTTAGTCAGGGCCATTCTTTTGTAGGGAATTTTGAAAGTCAGATTGCGTTGCGCTAAAAATATTGTGTGTCAGTTTAAGGACAGTCATGTATAATTGTTCTAAGGGGACGTTTCATATGTCGACCCTTAGCCTAGGATACCCCACTGGAATCTTCTGATTTTTCTTGTAGTTTGTGTATTTAGTGTAGCTTTTGTTTATTGCTAGCGCGTAATTGTAGAGAGAATCTCCTTTGTAGTTGTAGCCTTTCATTGTTGTACAGTAAAACAGTTGTGGCATGCATATAGATTTGCACCAAGTATTTCGCAGCTGTAATTAACAAGATATTATTTTCAGTGTTATGTTAATGTGTTCTCTTATTTTTGCTCTTCAAATTGTGTTTTTCTGTGTTGTCGTGTGAAATACTGTGACAATAATGGCGTGTGAAAAACATAATACTAGGCTCCAAAGTAAACTGAGAAATGACAGTGAAAATGAGAGCAGTGTGTTAGCGCCACCGAGTTATGAATTAACTGATGTTCAAAGTAGTAATTTGGTGATTGTGCATAGGGAAATGGAGCGGGCGGCAAACAATGGCGTGGACAGTGAAACAATTAGTGAAGAGGGAAGCATTATCGATCGATCGGTCGGCAACAGCTCGCCTCAGGAATCCGAAATGACAGGACACAATTTCGCAAATACTGTAGATTCAGGTTTTGGGTCATCACCGTTTTCTCAAATAAGTCAAGACACATTTTCTGCTTGTCAAAATGTGAATGTTGTCGGTGCAAATGCACTGCCGAAAAGCGTAGAGAAACAGATTCCAGACACTAATACATTATTATTGCAATTAATGCAACAAATGGAACAAAATCAGAGACAAACACAGCAACAGTTAGACACAGTGGAACACAATCTAAAAAAGTTAGACACAGTGGAACAAAATCTCAAAAAGTTAGACACAATGGAACAAAATCTTCAAAAGTTAGACACCACACTTGAACAAACACGTGAAGATTTAACTAGTGAGTTACATAACATTGAATCGAAATGTCAAAAAGTCTGTAATGACGTAAAATCACAAATTTGTGAGCATTTCCAACCTATTTTTTCGCGGCATGAAAATGCATTACAGAATCATGAAGCAGCCATAAAAGAACTGAAAACTATTTTTCATGAAAATCACAACACCTTGCAAGCTAAAATTGACTCAGTTGCATCTACCGATTCGGTTACGCAACTTGCAAAAACTCAGGAAAACTTAAAGGTCACAGTAGACACGATTGCAACACAAATGGACACTCTGAAACTTGGTTCAGAAAAACATACAGAGGAAATGATTTCACTATTGGATAAAGTAGCCGAACTTTCAGATCAGTTCACTAACTTATCTACAAAGGTAGATGATGATCTGAATGACACAACACCTGTAGCCTTCACTGACACAGAAGAGTATGAACAAATTAGAAAATTCAAACAAAATCAAAATCAAATCAATACACAGTACAAAAGAGAAATCCGGGAAGTGCAAGATCAGTTGGCACAAGTAGTACAAGAATTACGTATTTCAGAGGACACTCGCGCCCCAATACGGGAAGAGGGACATACAAATACGGAACAGACACAAAATAACAACACAGGGCACTTCGGAAATTGTGAAAGAAGTTGGCAAGGTACGCCGAATTTTGAGATGGAACCGCCGAAACGACGTAACTATGACCGAGATGCTACTCGCCGACATGATGATTTTGACTATAAGCTGTTCATTACTACACGTAAATTCAAAACATTTAAGAATTCTGGCAACGACATTCATCCACAAGCATGGCTCCATCAATTCTCGCATTGTTTTCCTCCCAACTGGTCGTTGGAACACAGATTAGAATTTATGTGTGGCTACTTGGAGAATGAACCAGCTGTAAGAATGCGATCGGTAATTCACGATTGTCACAGTGAAGGAGATTTTTATCATGCCTTCCTCTCAGCATATTGGTCTCAAGCTACACAAGACCGGGTAAAATATAGCATCATAATGATGAAACATTTCGAACAATCTGAATTTTCCAGTCTTGTGAAATATTTTGAAGACATGTTGCACAAGAATCAGTACCTGTCAAACCCATACAGCCCCTCAGAACTCATCCGCATTTGCTTAATCAAATTACCTGAACATTTACGACATATTATTTTGGCAGGACGTTGCAAAGATGACATTGAAGCATTTCAGGGACTTTTACAAGAACTAGAAATTGACACTGACAATCGCGTAATGCGAAAACAGGAACACAACAACTACAGGTCACATCCGTCGCAATTCCGCGATGAAAGAAGTAATAACTTTACACGACAAGGCTATTCTCACAACACAAATCGTGACCAAAACAGACACCACCCGTATGACAACCGTTGGCAGAGTAGTAATAACTACAGGGAAAGATCACCTCTCCGTGGTAATGACTATCACAGAGACAATAAGAGAAACAGACAATATGGGAACCAAAATAAATACTATCAAGGGAGACAGAATAACTTTAGACGCAACGGACCAGCGCGCAGTTACGATTCAGGGAGAAATTCTCCACCATGTGACCGACAAGAAAGAAACTATGGAATCTACCGACATGACGACAGACGATATGATCGTAACGACAGACCTGAATTGCATCAGAACTGGCGGGATTCAAACAGAGCAGGGCCCTCTCGTTACGGTGAATTTGTAGAAGTTAGGTCTCCAAATCCCAATAACGACGCGCGCCAACAAAGAGACAATAGGCAATGACTCATACCGCAGGCAGCCACAAAACGCACGTATGAAACTAACGACGCAGCTGCCGTAGCTAGTAATTACGTAAAAATGGAAGACATTAGGGACATTTTACTCCAAGAACACGACGTAAAACATAACAACATTGCATATCCTGTGATTCACATTACGGTAAATGACGTAAAATTTACGGCAGTACTTGACTCTGGCAGTCCCATTTCAGTAATCAGTGAAACAGCCTTTAGCAAATGCAACAAATCGAACGATTGCCCCACACTTCCGTTACGTAAGATTAAATTACAAGGTGCAATCTTTGGAAAAAGTGTAGATGTACGCCAACAAACCAATTTAGAATTCTTTTGTCAAAGCCACAGCTTCTCTATGAACTTTCTCATTGTTCCATTATTGTCGACGGAAATTATATTGGGAGTAGACTTTTTGAATGAATACAAAGCAATCTTAAACTTTCACGATGCTGAAATAAGTTTAGAAAAAGAAGGTAAGTCAATAGCTTTGAAATTTGAAGATTGGCTCTCAAACCATGACGAGGAAATTAATCGGCTTTACCTTCTGTTAGACAACAGTTCGGACTTTTCTACGGAACTAGACACTAACAATCACTCTGCAAGTACTGACAGGGATGATATCGACGGCGCATTTGACACTAATAAGTTAATTCAGAATAAAATTCAAACAATTGAGAATTGTAATGACAATGATAGGCAAGACCTTTTTGAGATTTTACAAGCACATTCCACAGTTTTTACTCACAAAACAGGAACAATCAAGGGATTTCAATACCAATTTCGTGTTCGTGAGCATACTAAATTTTGTGTTAGACCATATGTAATTCCAGCACATTATAGGGACCGTGTTAGAACAGAAATACAATCTATGCTTGACGAGGGCATTATTGAGCCTGCAGTAAGCTCATACAACAATCCATTACATGTTGTTGAAAAGAAAAATGGATCGATCAGACTTGTCTTAGATTCGAGACAAATCAATACTATCATTATTCCTGAAACAGACAGGCCGCAGACGATAGAAGAACTTCTTCAAAATTTTAATGGTGTAAAAGTGTTGTCTTCCATTGATCTCAGATCCAGCTTTTATCAGATCGAACTTCATCCAGAATGTAGAAAATACACAGCTTTCCTTTGTTTCGGCGTTTGTTATCAGTTTCGGAAACTTCCTTTTGGTTTGAACATTTCTTCGGCAGCATTCATTCGTGGGTTAAATTCCATATTACCTGAGTTCTTAAAACGTCACATCACCTTGTATGTGGACGATATTCTGATAGCAGAAGCTTCATGGGAACAACATAATCGCATCATCAACAGTTTGTTACGTATTTTTGCAGAATCTGGAATTACAGTTAACTTGGAAAAGTCTGAATTCGGTAGGACAAAGGTGAAGTTTTTGGGACATATTATTTCTTCTGAAGGCATTCAGCCGGATCCTGAAAAGTTAGAAGCAATCAGAGCCATTCCAGTGCCATCCACAAAAAGACAAGTCCGCAGTTTTCTAGGTCTCGTAAATTTTTACCGTCGTTTTCTGAATATGCAAATTCTAGCTACACCAAAACTTTGTTCTCTCACTGGAAAAAATACTATTTGGAACTGGGACGAACAAGCACAGTTGGAATTCAATTCTTTGAAAGAAGCGTTACTTCACGCGCCAATCTTAGCTCATCCAGATCTGTCACAAGATTTCTGCCTTAGCACGGATTCTTCTAAAGTCGGTCTTGGTGCCCATTTATTTCAAGAAGCCATAGAAAATGACACTACCATTCAGAAAACCATTGCTTTTGCTAGCCGAGTGCTAACAAAATCTGAAAAAAATTATTCCGTTACTGAATTAGAAGCTTTAGCTATCGTTTGGGCATTTAACAAATTCCGTTTCTTTCTTTCTGGTAAGCACGTAAAAGTATACAGTGATCATCGTGCATTACAATTTCTTATGTCTTCAAAATTAAATCATGACAGGTTAAAACGTTGGGCATTGTTTCTGCAAGAATTCCGCTTCACAATAGTCTACATTCCCGGCAAGGAGAACATTGTTGCGGACGCACTGTCACGCGCACCGGCTGGGCTTGAGAAAAGTACCACAGAAGGCAACCTCGAGAAAAATTTCAGTATTCTTTACATTCAGAAAGTCGCCTTTGAAAACTTCATCACCACATCTTTAAAGGACATTGCTCATGAACAAGATAAAGATCCGATTTGGAAAGACATCAAGAGCAAATGGCATGAAAGGACACACACACAGATTCGGCATTATTATCTGGTTAGAAACAACATACTGTTCAAACGCTGCACTGTTGATGACAAGCTATGGGTACTTTGCATTCCTGACGATTTTGTTAATAAGCTCATTTGGTACATTCATTTCAGCTACGCACATTTTGGTCCACGAAAATGTTATCATATTCTTCGAACGACTTGTTATTTTAACAATATGGAAAAGCGAATTCGAAGAGTCTTGTCTATTTGTAAACTTTGTCAAAAGGCGAAACCATCTACTGTCTCACATCGTGCTCCGTTGTTTCCTATCATTCCTTCTAAATTAAAAGAATTTGCTGCTGTTGATCTCTTGGGACCGCTTGTCAGAACATCTAATGGATTTTCGTACGTTCTAGTCGCTGTTGAACTTACTTCAAAATTTGTTTCTTTCACACCGTTACGTAAAGCCACTGGACGGTCTGTATCCAACGCCTTTGTTAAAAATTTCTTACGTGAAGTTGGACACGTTAGTAAAGTCATTTCAGATAACGGACCGCAATTCAGATCTGCTGTTTGGTCACGCATGCTTCGCAACCATAAAATCAAACCTGTTTTTATTTCATTGTACTCACCACATTGTAACCCGTCTGAACGGATTATGAAAGAAATCAATAAGCTTTGTAGACTTTATTGTCACAGAAAGCATCAGCATTGGGACAGATATTTACACTTATTTCAAAACGTGCTGAATGAAATGCCTCACGACTCCACTGCTTTACCACCTACTCTTGTACTGAAGAATGAAGAACCACCGAACAGAATCAGAGAGCTTGTACCTTTCCCGAATACACGTAAACTTCGACACAAAGACATAATTGATTTGGCTCTTAAAAATATAAAATCTGCAGCAGACAAAAGGAGAAAACTACACGGTAAAGCAAATGCAAAGAAGTTGTATATTGGTCAGAAAGTTCTCATTAAAGCTCATTCATTGTCACATAAGAAGAAACACTTGAGTCACAAATTCTTTCTAGTTTACAATGGACCTTACAGAATGCGACGTATACCACATGATAATTGCGTTGAAGTTGAAACTCTGCGTACTAGGAAGAGTAAAGGTTTACACCACATTTCTCATGTAAAACCATTTATTGACAGATAATCTGCCTTTTAACTTTGTCTTTGCCATAAAACGTTTCACTTCACGTTACTAGTATGCTTTAGAAACTGTTACCATGCAACAATGTTTGAAGTTCAATATCCAGCCAAGAACCAAGAGAAATTATTTAAACAGAAATTACGAATGCATTGTTATTGCGAACAGACGACACAGTGTAATTGTGTGTGTACATTCTTGCTTGTTAGTTGTACGATTAGAACATTTACCAGTACTGCTAATGAGATTTTAATGCAACATTTTGGTTTACTTGAAAATACATTCCGGATTTAAAGTACTTTCTGAGAGATACCAGATGACACAGAGGTTAGTTTATGTGACAGCTACACGATTTTTATCACGACGCTACTAATGAGTGACAATTTACAATGTTGCTTTTGCAGTGTATCTGTTTTATATCTGCACAGTTTTCTGAATTCTTCTAGGAAGAAAAACATGTTTTAGTAGTAACTTTTGTGGTATAGCAACAATGAGACAGCCTTTTTCGTGGCATAACAATACGTTACTGTACAGTACTTTCCTCATCACGGCAATAAGCGTAATAACTAAGATATCTATACGTAAAGCATTTCACTTTTGTGTATCATGAGGTAAGTACATTGACTTTAGCAGAACTTTGCTTACAGAGGACGATAACTACGACAGTTCCACAGAATTATCTTACAGCAAGACGCGCATTTAGCGCTACAGGACACGCATTTGAGTGATTAATCTTATACTTAAAACACTTATTTTCAAAGATTTTTTAATTACAAAGAAAGTTTTCCGTGATACATTTCATTCCATTGCTGTAATTTGTAACACGTGAGGGTATAATTACGTTTATCCTCAGGGGGGTACACGCTTACTTTGTGTACCATGTGTTTGGCAAGCACAAGGAGCCCTAGCTAATATGGTATTTGCTTATACAACTTTACACATCAGTACCATATTTCTCTAACACACAAATTACACAGCTATCTGATCATTTAACTGAGAGATAAACATGTTTTTTACTACATCAGTGACAGATGTTTACGCAATTACACCGTTGGATAACTTCACACTTATGAAACTGTATTTTGTCTGTACTTTGTAAACTGTTCATATTTTTTCGGAATCATTGTGATACTACGAGAGCTTTGAATGATGTATTTGGTATAGATTCATGATTTTTAAAGTACGTTTGAGGCAGCTGACACTGCAGTTTACATTCTGGATTAGCTTTGTACTACTTACTACGTTGATAAACAAATAAATTAATTGCTGAAATGAAATACGAAAGGGCACAGTGGATAAAATCGAGCAATCGGCTCATATCCCATCAAGAGAGCATTAGCGTCGATACTGAATCATACATCAACGAAAGGCATACAGAGACAGGAAGCTATAACGAGAAGGCGCCAGTGCTGCCAATGTTGACAACTAATTTAAAGAATCACACAACAATGAAAAGCATATGGAGAAGGGAAGCTGTTAACGAAGCAGCGCCAATACTGCAAATTGTTGAAAAGTAATTTACAGAAAATTTCGACATGTGTCAATCTGAACAGCTGCGCCCAATGGAAGGATAATGAAAACTATGATACATCCCTGAGACCTCTAAAGACCAAAAAATAATAAACAAAGCACAGCAACAATGCAAAAGTCGAAGCACTACATCAGGAAACAATGAACACGTCAACTGCGTCTTTTAAACAATCGGCAAATGACGTCAGTGTAGTAGTTACAATAGAGGTAGCATCAAAGCTTCTGGGCATCAAAGCTAATGACAACAATAGTTGCACTTTTTGGGTGGCGCGCTACGCGTCATGTGAAACCGCCCACCAGCGCTGCATTTTGCTCCTTGATCTGCCCCTAATGACTAAACGTAACAATACTGCTCACTCTCATGCGAATAATCATTATGCTCGTTCAGTCAGAGCTCTTGTGCAATCGGTGCCTGTAGTGCTGTTGGTGCTGTTGTGTAAGTGATATTTATGAACCGTAATACCCATAAAAATGTAGAATCTACCAGAATTGAAACGTCTTCTCAGCATGGTGGAAATTAAAGTAATCGATGATAGAGGCATTCAATTCACTCAGTTTCATCCGGTCTTCCAAAAACTGCCCGATGGCATGGCCGACATCGGCTCGAAAATGTCTTGAAAACATATTTACACAACAATTAAAGAAGATCGTCATGATCTGCTTACTTTTGTTAGAAACACTTTCAGGCTGGAATGTTTCGTTGAAGAAAAAGAGGACGTCAGCAAAGATGAGTCGTGGGATGTTTTTGGTTCTTCGTGCAACACGGACATGACAAAGCAATTCGAGTTACTACTGTCAGCAAAAAAATGGTCTACCATAAAACCAACAAAGAGGAAAATTGGAAAGCCTTCAAGACTGGAAATAGGGAAATGGACCGATTTGATGGCTGATAAAATTTATGAACATCACAAAATTCCATGTGCCTTTTCTTTCAAATACGCGAAAGTGTGTGAAAGTTCAAGTTCAAAGTACTTCTTGAAGATCAAAGGAAGATGTACAGAATGCGGAGCCACTTTCGAAGGGATTGCTCTGAAGAAGCAAAAAAAGGACAATGATATTATTCTAAACTGCAGACTTTCAAACTTTTCAGACGATAGTATGCACCTAAAAAGAAGACAACTTCGTCGCACGAGAAGACAACAGGTAGCTGCTAAATTGGTTGATAACAGGATGCCTGCAGCTCTTTGGCGAAATTATGAAGTAAAAAATATGTCTTTCGGAGACATGACTCCTCCAAGTTTACCAAATGCTGATGTCTTGAGAAAGGCTAAAGAAGAGGAAATGGACAAACGGTTTGGTATAACAACTAGTAAGCCTGTTGAAAACCTGCAACTGCAAAACATACAACCCATCAGGACGAAATTCACGCAGTTGGATTGGATCCATTCTTCTGTATATATTGGCTGGAAGATCAAAGTCAGTTGCACAAATATTGTCATCAAATCAGTAGCAGTATATACGATTCAGTAGATGCTACAGGTTGCGTTGCATTTCGAGTTATTTCACGATTTCGGGATCTGTCAAACAGGGCTGACTGTGTGGAAATTAAGTCAAAGTACATACACCTGTATCAGTGCATGTGCATCCACGAAGTAAACGTCACTTGTAAAGATCCAAATATCGTCAATCGATCATCAATCAGTTGCCCAACTTATCAGATGATATCCTCTAGACATGACACATCATTCTTGTCACTTTTCTTTATGGAAATCGTCAGATCTGGAGCTCCCAGACCAAAAATCATGGTAACTGATTTTGGTAAGGCTTTGTTGGTTGCCATTTCTAGAGCAATAGCCAATTGCTCGGACTTAACAGATTATTTGAATAGGTGTTATAGTCATATTGTTTTGCGTGCAAGAGTAATTCTACCCTCGTGTTGGTTGAGAATAGATTTAAACCATTTTATGGTCATGATTTCGAGGTGGAAATGCTTCTAGAGAGGCAAATCACAAGTCGAACAATTTTATCTTCGAGTTTTGGCCCATATTTACATGATGACAGATTTTCGTGATATCGAAAATGCTTTGCGCTCACTTTTGGATGTTGCGTTGAGTGAACATCTTGGTATTGATGAGTGCGGTCAAGATATTCATCAATGGAACATCAGCGCCACCTTGATAACATTATCAGAGGTGATCCACGTCATTCATATATTGACAAACAGAAAGATGATCGCAAGAAAACTGATGATGTTGAAAACAATGATGACTGTCTTTTGGAATCAATTTTGAACTCTAAGGAATCTACTGCAAACGCATGGATTGATAGGGCAAAACGTATCTACAATGAAGCTGAAGTCATCGCGAATCGGACTAAGGATGACAATCTCTTTGATGTGAATCCGTACAACATTCCTAAGGCTGCAGAGATGCTGAAAGAGTTGATGTACTATATACCACTGTGGACAGCTGTGATGTATCCTTCATTCCATATTCCTTTATCTATTCGTTCGTCAGCAGCTACTCAAGGACAATTTTCAAAATTAAAGACAATGGGCTTTGACAAGCTGCCTTAACGAGTAGACAAATTCATTCTTCAAAACTGTTAGCGCCACTTATGATGGAAAAACAAGATTCAAAGCAAGCTGTGAAGCACAAACCAACTGAAGCATCGTTGTCTTACCATGAAGAAGAAAACTGGAGAGGAAAAAAATAAGAAGCTGAAGATAACAAATGCCAAAAGCAATCATATCCTTGGTAATTCTGAGAGCACAGTGAACAATACCTTACGAAGTGAGACCCAACTCGATGATGCCAATGAGACAGAGTTAAACAAAATTTTTAATAGTTTTGAGTACTGATTTTCTCCTACTTCGAGCTCACTTGTTATGAATGCGGAGAACAACAGTCTCTAAGTCAAAAGTGATAGTGTGTGTTTTCAGCGCTCTTCAGTTAATAATTTACTGCCGAATTTGGACTCTAAAGAGATATGTCATTCCACAAGAGACTATCGAGAATCGTGCTTCACCAGGGATGTCACTGAAATTTCATCCTGTGGTTCGAAACCAGAAGAAAACCGAGACACCTGTAACAATAAAATGGAGGAGAGTGCAATGCTGAAAAAGCTTGAAAATGAAATCATTGTCACATCGAGCATGCAAACTAAGAGCAAGAAAAACTACTTAGATGATTGCCCAAACTGGAATTCGACTAAGAAATTCATAGACATTAATTTGCTACTTTTCCCAAATGGATCCTCAAGTAAATTCGAATCTGCTGCCTACAACTTGAAGGGAACGTGCAGTTTCGATTCTTTGATAACCTTATTCATGCAAGCAATATCACTCAGTGATGATTTCAAAAGTACCATTCAAATGGTGAGCCATTCGTTTTTGGATCTGGTTTTGGATGTTTTGCACAAAAAAATTATAAACTCCCAGCATTTTAAGCAGAGATTTGTTATTTTATATGTGATACCGTTCCTAAAAAAATGAGTAATCTCTCGAAAAATATTGTCTCTGAATGCAGAGTCGAATGTTAGGGAACTATACGAGACAATATAAAAAGATAACCTGATTTGCAACAAAAAGATATCGTGTCTGACGTGCCTAAATTCACGCTATATGAAAATACATTATATTTCCGTTGATACGTATGTGCTTTTCAGACTTGGTTATAATTTCATGCAAGAGGCTATAGATGCAACAAATGGAGGTCTAAAGACTATCGTAAAATGCAAGAAATGTAAAGGAGAAGCAGTTGAAGAAAAGAAATTTGGATGCTACTTGATGATGGATACTAGTATAATAACTTGTCCACTAACTAAAGATCGCTTTCCTCCGAATCAAAGGAAGAAATGCGTGTTGCAAACGATCACGAAAGAAATCGTAATCAATAATCAAGAGTACACTCTCGTTGGTGCCATTCATTATAATAGCTCCATCAAACACTACACGGCATATATCTTCGATGGAACCTACTGGAAGCAGTACGATGACCTGTATAAAGATGTACAGAGAGTTTCAAAAGAAACTATAATTTCTCCACACCTGTTCATGTATGTCAAGACAGGACAATTTTCAAATTGTAGCTACAAGACCGACGAGACAGAACAAGTAGTTCCTACATAGGAACTTTGCTTTATAAGGTAAGCAATTGCTAAAAGTTGATATCTAAATATTACAAATACAGCTCTTATGTTAGTTCTTCGTATCTTTGTTTCTGTAACCACAGCCGTCCTGTTTTATTTACTAGAATAAGAGCATTTTATGCCCTAAATTCCACGTATATATTTTTTGTACTTATTTTTCATAGTTGTTTCACATCTCATAAATTCTATGCTTAGTTATTACTGAATTCCCTACATATGTAATTACTTCTGGTTTTAGTGTATCCTGAAGAAGAGCTGTTAAGAGGACCTGTACATCACGGCCTGTAGTTTTTCCTGGTACATTGAAATTTGATAATGCAAGACTGTCAATAGATTCAGGAATGAAACTTTTATCAAAGAATTGGTATATTGTGAGCTCTAGGTGAAATACATTGTAAGTCTTGTAACGTCTATTAGCAAAAGACATATTTTGTAGTAAAGAGAAAATATTGTGTATCATGTTTTGTTATTGTATGGAATTAAGTATTTTTTTTATTATTATTTATTTTAGATAATATCTGTGTCGGCGAGTACTGAAACCACACAGATGATAAATATCATACAAAGATGAAAATATACCACTAGTATAAATAATACAGAACGAACATTAATTTCTCTGTCTTCTTCTTGGAGTTGTACGAGTAAGATAGCCTGTGACGTTGCAGTAAATGCTAATGTAGTCTTCTTTTGTCATGGTCAACAGATGTACGCCATTATGTAATCATTGTAAAAGGTGTGTATTAGTTAACATATTTGAATGTTTTGAATAGAGTTATTTAATGGAACCTTGCATTATTATTTCTAGTAGCTTGCTGGGTATATTATCCCATCCTTTTAAGAAATTTTCAGTTATTTAAATATTATCCATGGTGCAGAGCTGCGCTACGAACGAACGAGCCGCTGCCGCGGCGTATTCAAACCGCATTAAAAGAAATCGACCATACCGCAAAGAAGCGGGAAGGTAATAGTGAAATAAAATCATCTTTTTCAGCTTCTGGACTTGCAGAGCAGCGCAGCAGATTTTATGATGTGTTTTGCAGGTTGACGCGGGCTGCTGATAATATATTGCTAACGGTACAAAAAAGATAATTTACCTTCGTAACACAATAGGAATTTTGTTGTGCTTAGTTCTGGTCTGGCAAACCTTATAGTAAAAACGTATTTTTCTCCGACAATAATCTCATGTTCTTGTGCTGGTCGTGGTAATTATTGGTGTTTTACTCTTAACAAAAATCCACTGCAAAATTTTGATGTTGAACAGTCTTCGTGAACTGTAACATCAGTATTTCATAACAAAGTAATTTTCATTTTCAATAACGATAAAGTAGGGAAGATATGTTGACTTTTATAGTGAGTTACAGTAACGGAAAATGTTCCTTTAATAGAAAGCCAGATACAGAACAATAAGAATCCAATATATTCTGTTTTGTTGAAAATTAATGATTATAAAGAAATTCATGGCACAGCATTACTAAAAGGTATTTCGCGGCTCTTTTCGTATATGCGTTATTACGCGAGCAATGATAAAGCAAATAATAGAAAAGAGTTTTTACGAAAAGTGAAAAAGACGCGAAACTGTCGCCCAAAAACGCGGGGCTCGAATTTGCAGTGGCCACGAAAATAAGTGTTTATGTAATTTCATTTCAGTGTCTATTGTTATATATGTATGTATGTATTTAGTGATAAATGTATGTATGTGTATCATGATTAATGCCATGTATTAATGAATGTACAAAAATTTTTCATGAAAAACCGCACCACTGCAAGCAAGTCAGAGGAAACGATCCTGATAGTACTGAGAAACTGTAACGACTACATAATCCGGGGGCAGCCAAACCCCGAGATCAGATAAATTAAAGGTAAGACTACAGTGTAGTTGTCCTTTTTGTAGAAGCTTAACTCCAGTGAAGTGATCTCATATGGCTAGTGGTGTGTAGTTTGATGTTAGTGTTTATGACAGGTCAAAGTTGATTGTAGATAGTAATTTTTAGTGTGCAGTGTATTATAGATAAATTAACATATTTTGTGTGCAAGTGGAAACTGTTAGATCTTGTGTTCGAGTAGGTAATTTATGAATATGGTTAAATTGCGTAGTCAACGTCCAAGCAATATGGATACTGAGGAACAGCCATTAGTTAGTGCAGGAAATGTAGAAGCGGGTGCATTAAGCAGTACAAGTACTCTCTTTGAGGATATACCATGCGAAAATGTGGGGGCAGGGGCACAGGAAGTGATGCCACCGCCCACCAGTGCTCAAGGAGAGGTAGATAAAGAAATTACACCACCTCCAGAAAAGCAGGAACCAGAGAGTGGTAATCTGCCTGGTGGGAATTCACTTCAGGCGATATTAGATCGCGTGCTGGATTACCAGGCAAAATTTGCGCAACAGCAAGCCGAGCGAGATCGCCAGCAAGCTGAGCGAGATCGCCAGTTAGCAGAAAATTTACTTGCCCAGCAAGCTGAGCGAGATCGCCAGTTAGAGGAAAATTTACTTGCCCAGCAAGCTGAGCGAGATCGCCAGTTAGAGGAAAAGTTTCTTGCCCAGCAAGCTGAGCGAGATCGCCAATTAACAGAAAATTTACTTGCCCAGCAGACTGAGAGGGATCGCCAGCAAGCGGAGCGAGATCGCCAGCAAGCTGAGCGGGACCAGCAACTTGTGCAATCGTTAGAATATATGAAAAAAGAGATTGCCTGTATGAAACAGAATTATGAGTCGATACCTAAGGCCATGCAGGAGTTGACTGTACAGGTCAACAACCTGCAAGTAGCAAACACGAACAGGGTAGACGAGATAGGTGTCTTAGCTAACCGATTAGAAAAGCTAGAAATAGATTCCACACAGCTTGTAGAGCAGAAGTGGAACGAACAAGCGAATAAAATTAAAACCGAATTCAACTCATGGCTAGAAGTAAAGGAGAGTGAGATCGACAAAAATATTAATTCTAAGGTACAAGCAGCCATAGCAGATAGAGATTCCGAATCGTTCAGTACCGCAGTAAATAGTCAGGTACAGAACGACCTGCAAACCATCAAACAAATACTCAGTGAGGATATTCCGCAGTGGCAAGTGAATATTAACAAACGGATATCCAACTTGGAAAAGGGTTTAGCACAAAGTAGCAAACTTCTTGAACATGAAACTATGTCGCCAACAGCCAATGTGTTTGGCAACGCACAAACTTATATGCGACGCAACAATGGTGAATCTTTAGGCGATAATGCGAAGAGCTGTAGCTTCGGTTCGGAGCACACAGCATATGTCCCAGGGGCAAACCAGTATAGTCCAAAAATATTAGTTGAAGAAAGTTTGATAAAAAATAGGCAATTTCAAACGTTTACTACTGAACGGAAGTCAGTACACCCAGTAGTATTCATAAAAAGCTTTAAAAATATCTTGCCTAGTGTGTGGAACGAAGCACAGAAGATTCAATACGTAATGTCATACATTCAGGGTGATGCAGCATTGTGGGCTACGGAAGTAGCAGACAGCTGCATGACATACGAACAGTCTGAGAGGGCATTTTTGTCGAAATACTGGTCGTCTTGTATACAAGAGCGGCTAAGGAAAGAAGTATACAATCCCGAACCGTACTCACCCCGTCTTGGGAATCTGAGACGGTATTTCGAGAAGTACATAAACAAAACGCGTTGGACTGCAGTACCAAATGTTACAGTGAAAACGAACCCTGTCCTTTCCTATTGGTGTTATCCCACTATGTGTTTGTGTACCCTTGAGTATTTGTTTTCTTCCTGTCTCTGTGTACTGTTTCATAGAATTTTTTTCTCTTCTAATACTAAGCTATATTCACTATGAGGAGGAATACTGTTATCCTCAAATATAAGTTGCATTAATAATATGTTATTTTCTTTTTAAAGTTGTTTACAATTCTGTTCTGTTTCAATGTTCATGTGTGAAATTAATGTTTCGAAAACTATTCTCATTATTTTATGTATGTACTTATGTCACTATTTTTGTAACACTCATGTATATGTTTATTTCTATTCTTTTGTAAAGCCTGTACTACAAATGTTATCTGTATTATTATGTTTTTAATGATGTATTTTGTACCTTTGTAATTGTATTCTTATGTTATAAAATTGTAATTGTCACCAGTTCATGACATTATTAACTTGTTAGTTACATTTCACTGCACACGTTTCTGTTGGTCATAGTATGTGGACAATATATGAGAAGTAGGGACTGTTAGTGTTTGCACGTGTGTTGGTAATTCAGCAAGGGACTGGATAACAGCATTGCTGGTTCTAAGGACAATTAAAAGAAAAACTTTCTGAGTGCACAAGTGGTGGTTTATGGACTTGCTATATTCTCTGCAAGAATCTTCGATGGTGATTGTGCACCTGCACAGTCGCAACGGATGGCTGCTGGCCGTCTCTACCAGGACTACAGTGGGTCTGCACCTCTGGTGGCCCACCAATACCATTATCTCTACAAGGACTACAGTGGGTCTGCATCTATGATGACCTACCAACGCCATTATTTCTACAAGGACTGCAGTGGGTCTGCACCTCTGGTGGCCCACCAATACCACAATCTCTACCAGGACTCCAGTGGGTCTGCTCTGTGATGACCTACCTAACAATATTCTTCAAAACGTCGAATGAACTCTGCTGTGGGTTTGCTCTGTTGTGGCCCATTACCTGTCAGCATGTCAAGAGTCAGCACTGTCTTTCCGTTGGAAGGACAACACTACTTCTTCAAGACTGCATGGAAATCCACTACTTCTGTGTGCATTGTCTTTTACTGCTCAGACTTTGAGAAAAGAAACGGCAGTTTCACTGTGATGAATGATCAAGACTGTCTTTATAGACTGTGAGAAAATTTTAGCTTTTGACCAACATTGTATCAATAAGTGTGTGCATTTTATATCTTTGTTACTGTAATTGTGAAAAATTTTTGTCAAATCTGTATTGGCCAGTGCCCAACACCATTTGTAAAAATTTTTTGTGGGGAGCATGGGGGCTATGTAAGTAGGCTGTTTATGTTTTCTGTATGTAAGTAGGCTGTTTATGTTTTCTCTATGTAAGTAGGCTGTTTATGTTTTCTCTATGTAAGTAGGCTGTTTATGTTTTCTTATTGGCAACGTTACGTAGCGCTCAATATGAAAATCACTGGCTGTGCTGTGTGCAGTCTGTGGCTAGTTTGCATTGTTGTCTGCCATTGTAGTGTTGGGCAGCGGCAGCTGGCTGTGAACAGCGCGTAACGTTGCGCAGTTGGAGGTGAGCCGCCAGCAGTGGTGGATGTGGGGAGAGAGATGGCGGAGGTTTGTAATTTGTCATGAACTGATATATATATTATGACTTGTGGTGATATCAAGGTAAATACATTTTTCCTTTTTTTAATTTACTGTGTATAAACTCAAAACATTCACTTGTTCGATGATATATGTGATATGCGTTCGTCATATTAGTGAAGCAAACTGACACGAATGCCATACAATGGTAGAACATTTGTCGTGAGTAAGTGTAGAGACAATCCATTACCTTGCTATAAAACTGTTTAATGATTGACTTTCATTGTGACACAGAACACAAATGTGACAGAGTGTAGAAGGTACATTTTTAACAGAGAGACTAAAAGTTTAACATTGGGTAATAAATAACCTTTGTTATCTGTGAACATTGGATAAAGTCCAACCTTTTTTGATGAATAATCAAACCGCGTGTTAAGACAAACCGGGTGAGATGACCATGGCTCCGGCGCAGTTTTCCCAGGTTTTCTGACCGCACGTAGCCCAAATGGGGCAGCCAGAAATCTTCGTGAACTGTAACATCAGTATTTCATAACAAAGTAATTTTCATTTTCAATAACGATAAAGTAGGGAAGATATGTTGACTTTTATAGTGAGTTACAGTAACGGAAAATGTTCCTTTAATAGAAAGCCAGATACAGAACAATAAGAATCCAATATATTCTGTTTTGTTGAAAATTAATGATTATAAAGAAATTCATGGCACAGCATTACTAAAAGGTATTTCGCGGCTCTTTTCGTATATGCGTTATTACGCGAGCAATGATAAAGCAAATAATAGAAAAGAGTTTTTACGAAAAGTGAAAAAGACGCGAAAGTCTGTGGAATACATTGTGCAGTGAATATTGATGTTTTTCTTACATACTTAATTACACGTAATTGTTATTTTAGGTTCAATGTACTTACACGCTATTCCAAATAAAAGAAAACAAATTTTATTCTTTGAATTATTACCTTGTTGAAACAGCAAACCAGTAATATTTTTCAGTTTCATGTTTTGATTATTTTAAAAAATGTATTTTAAGAGAATACTTTTTCTCCCAATAATTTAAGAACATAATAAGACATACTGCAGCTTAAAATATTTAATCCATTGTTGAATAATATGGTTCAGTATGTAGGCAAGCACTATATTATTATTCATCCATTGCTTTGTTTATGTAGGTTTAATAGTGGATGAGATACCGGTAACAGTATCTCTGTATGTCATTTTATTCTCAATGACGACATTGCAAACCATTCCTGCTCCATAATCCTGTTGATACCTTTCATGTCATTTTCATTTTCTTTAGTTTTGCTTCTTTTCTTTGTTATTCTGGCCTCCTTTTTCATGCTTTTAGCAGTTTTTTCAGTTTATGTGACATGTTGCCTGTCCGCCCATACGAGCACAATTTTCATGTTGTTCCTAGTTTTGATGCCTGTTCTGCTCATTGTTTTTAATCTTTACTCCATCAGGCTGGCCGACGTGGCCGAGCGGTTCTAGGCGCTACAGTCTGGAACCGCGCGACCGCTCCGGTCGCAGGTTCGAATCCTGCCTCGGGCATGGATGAGTGTGATGTCCTTAGGTTAGTTAGGTTTAAGTAGTTCTAAGCTCTAGGGGACTGATGACCTCAGATGTTAAGTCCCATAGTGCTCAGAGCCATTTGAACCATTTTTACTCCACCATTAAAACGTATTGCAACTGTTGCAACGCATTCTGATTTTGTTTTATGCCATGTAAACATTTTTCCTGCACATACGACAGTCGACAGGTTCTTCAAAGGTATTAAATAAACGAGGTTCTACGGAAACAGCGGCGCCCAAATTAAATGTTCAGATGTGTGTGAAATCTTATGGGACTGCTAAGGTCATCAGTCCCTAAGTTTACACACTACTTAACGTAAATTATCCTAAGGACAAACACACACACCCATGCCCGAGGGAGGACTCGAACCTCCGCCAGGACCAGCCGCACAGTCCATGACTGCAGCGCCTGAGACCGCTCGGCTAATCCGGCGCGGCACGCCAAATTAAACAAAATGACATTTAAGCACGAGAATTACGAGGTACTGTACATGAAGTGTATATTTTTAGAGTCAGGAAGAACCAGATGAATTTTACTACGTAAAACAGTAATTGTTTTGAGCTCTCATGACATCCAGGACCCACTAAAAGCTAAAAATATGCCCAGGACCCTCATGGATGAAAGTTATGTGGCAACATCACCAGACGCTAGGATACATAAAAAACATGTGCTGTGTGTAACGAATAAATTTGAAATAGCTGTCGTTAATATTGTTGCAAACATTTGTTCTAGTTAGAAAGGAAGTGTGGAAGTTTGATGAGTTACACTACAGCGAGAGTCAAAAGTCTTTACAATGTATAGAAATGTAAGTATATTTAAATGAATATATTGTACAAACGAACTAAGTAGTATGTTTAAATCATAATTCAATACATGACTGATAGAAGTGTTATTATGTTGAGGGGATACAGTATTAACGTTAATAAGGAGTTCGAAATTTGTAAATAAGAACCTCGTTTATTTGGTCCTCAGTAATCCAGATTTCCAGTTTATCTGGTTGGTTGGTTGTTTGGGGTTGAAGGGACCAAACAGCAAGGTCATCAGTCCCTTGATTCAAATTTGGTCCATTCCGCAAGTGTGACATCTCAGGAAAGTCAGAACAATAAAAGGGAAAAGGCTAAAAACGTAAAAGGGCAGTCATGTTGTCAATGGTAAAAACAAAATGAGGGAAGTCAGCAAGAGAACGAACCCAACACTAAGCTGAAGCAGCAGAGGCAAGACCACCTGCGACTTAAAACGTGCAACCGCTAGAATGTAGAAGTACATATGGGAAAAGGAGACTAACCAATCCTTTTTTTAAAAAAAGAAAAAAAGGGTTAAAAATAGAGTAAAAGGGGAAGAAAAGAGGATCGCGATGAGGGAGGTGAGTCGAGAATCTCTGAACACAGCTTACAGTGGGAGATACCCCAACACTCACCGTCCTGCCCCAACACCAGAGAGAGATTAAAAACCTTAAAACTGAGAATAAAAACCACTTTCCCAGAGGAAACCGAGAACCAGAGAGACCATCCGGGAATCGTCAGCCAACATCAAAGGTAAAGTGCGGGGGAGTCTGTACTTAGCACGTAGAGCCAAAAGAAGGGGGCATTCAACCAAAATGTGGGCTACTGACTGGAAGGCTCCACAACCACAAAGTGGGGGTGGCTCATCACGCAAAAGAAAACCATGGGTCAGCCTGGTATGGCCAATGCAGAGACGACACAGTGTGGTCGAGTCCTTTCGGGAGAGGCGAAAGGAAGAACGCCACGGGCCTGGTGTCACCTTAATCGCACGAAGTTTATTAGACAGGGGAGTAGCCTCCCAAGAGTTGGCCCACGACTGTGCGAAGTGGGATTTGATGTTAAGCCGTAAATTCGCTACAGGAGGGGTTACAGAGAAGGAGGGGTAAGTGACTGCTCCCCCAGCCAAACGATCAGCAAGCTCATTTCCTGGGATACCCACATGGCCAGGCACCCAAAGAAAGTCAACGGAACAAGCAGCATGGTGAAGATCAGCGAGATGGTCATGGATGGCAGAGACCAAGGGATGGCGCGAAAAACACCGGTCAAGAGCCAGAAGACCACTCATTGAGTCTGTACATAACAAAACGCGGATGTGCTGGGACTGTTTAATAAAGGTAAGGGCCTGGGAAATTCCAATCAATTCTGCAGTAAACACCCCACATGCAGGTGGCAGCAGATGATCTTCCGTTCCAACAGAGGACGTGAAGGCATACTCCACATGATAAGCAGATTTAGAGCCATCAGTGTAAAAAACAACAGCATCCCGAAACTCCCATAAAATTCGGCGGTAAAAGGGAACTAACCAAGGAGGGGTGGAGGGGAGGGAGCGAGGAAGACAGGACAAAGAAGAAAGCTGGAAATCACGGCAAAGAGACGTAAGGTGGAGCCCAACTGGTAAATCGGGTGGGCGACGTCCATGGTCTGGGAACAGGATAGAGTAGGAAGGATGAGTGGGAGAGGAACGGATAGCAAGTGCATAAGACACCAGAAGCTGTGTCCGCCGAACAGAAATGGGGGGGGGGGGGGCGGGATCCCAGCTTCATACAGGAGACTATCAACAGGGCTAGTACGGAAGGCACCGGTGGCCAAACAGATACCACGATGGTAGACTGGATCCAGCACGTGCAGTGTGGAAGGAGTAGCTGAACCATAAACTTGACAACCATAGTCCATGCGAGACAGAGCACGATAAAGACAGAGAAGGAGGGAACGGTCCACACCCCAAGAGGAGTGGGCAAGGAAGCAAAGGACATTGAGTTTACAGAGACATCCTACCTTCAGAAGTCTGATATGGGGCAGCCAAGTGAGCTTGTTGTCGAAAAGAAGACCCAGGAAACGAAACTGTGGGATCACAGGCAATCGTTGTGCATCGAGATAGAGCTCTGGATCAGGGTGGATCGTAGTACGGCGACAGAAGTGGACACCCGCGATTTTAGAGGAGAGAATTGAAACCCGTGTGAGAGGGTCCATGCAGAGGCACGCCGTATAGCTCCCTGGAGCTGCCGCTCTGCAGAGGCCATCGAAGAGGAACTAACCCAAATGCAGGAATCATCCACATACAGGGCAGGGGCGACCAAAGGACCCACAGAGGCCACAAGTCAATCGATAGCAATGAGGAAAAAAAGAACACTCAAGACAGAACCCCGTGGGATGCCCGTCTCCTGGGTCCGTGGAGAACTAAAAAGAGTACCAACCCGAACCCTGAAAGACCGATGGAACAGGAACTGGCGGATAAAAATCGGGAGTGGGCCCTGAAGACCCCACTGATGAAGGGTAAGTAAGACGTGATGGCGCCAGGCCGTGACATAGGCCTTGCGAAGGTCCAAAAATACTGCAACCAAATGGCGGCACTGGGAAAAAGCCTGCCAAACTGTGGATTCCAAGCGAAGTAAATGATCGATTGGAGACCGTCCCTCTCGGAAGCCACACTGGTAAGGGGACAATAGATCCCGAGATTTGAGGACCCAATTGAGCCGATGGGCTACCATACGTTCAAGTAACTTACAAACAACATTGGTCAGACTAATTGGCCTGTCGTGAATCATAATAGAGCAGCGATTAGCAGTCCAACAACACTTTATTCCATAGTCACAGAACATACAATATAACAAGTCAAAGATACATTGTCCTAAGAGTAAACAAACAGTCTCTCACTTGCGAGAAGTACATCACTCTGTGACATCCTCCCCACCCTGGTCGACCTCCAAAGGTACGACCAGCTGCACAGAACGACTAATGATGTGACCTTCTGGTGTCCGGAGTATTATCGTCCTTACCCTGCCGTCTCTTCCTGGTAGTACCTTTTCTATCCTGGCCTTCTTCCACATATGTCGCGGTCGAAGGTCCTCTTGGATCAGCACGATGTCGCCAGGGCGAAAGGGGATGACTCGTCCCGATGGGCGTTTAATTTCATGGTAGTTCCGGAGTTCCAATAGGTATTCTTTAACCCAACGGTTCCAAAAACTGTCACAGAGTTGCTGTCTCAGTCGGAATTCCTTTGTTAAATTCGTGCTCGCTGAAGGCTCTGGTCCCGTCGGAATAGTCGTAAGTTTTTCTCCCGTCAGAAAATGGGATGGTGTGAGTGCATCACAATCATCTCCTGGTGTGATGGGCCATGAGTTCACCGCGGCTTCAATACCGATCATGGTGGTGTTCAGTTGTTCCTCAGTGAGCTTTGCGAATCCCAATACCTTCCGTAGGCAACGCTTTATAGTGCCCACCATTCTTTCCCACCATCCTCCCCACCAAGCCGCACGGGAGACAATGAATTTCCAAGTAATACCGTCGTGGGCGAGGAACTGATAAGATTTTGTGGTGGTTAATGCCTTCCAAAGTTGGGCTAGTTCCGTGTTCGTGGCGTGAAATGTTTTCGCGTTATCTGTATATATCGTGTGGGGTAGTCCGCGTCTTCCGGCGAATCGCTGAAGTGCCATAAGAAACTTGTCCGTTGACAAGTCTGTACAGAGTTCGAGGTGGACAGCTCGTGTGGTAGCACATGTGAAAAGAGTGATATATGACTTGTGCGTTTCCTTCCCCACTTTGATGAATAGTGGGCCAGCAAAGTCTATTCCGGTTACAGCAAATGGTTTGGCAGGTGAAACTCGTTCAGGTGGCAGCGGTGCTTCGATCTGTTGCCCTCGTGGATTCTTCAAGATCTTGCATGCGAGGCATGAGTATAGGATTCTTTTGATTGCCTGACGAGCTCTAAGGATCCAAAATTCGGTTCGCAGTTCGGATAGTACAGAACGAACACCAAAGTGATGAAGGCGGATGTGTGTCTCTCGAATAACCAATTGTGTGAAGTGGTGGGAACCGTCAAGGAGTACAGGATGTTTTTGTTCCCTATTTAGGCTAGTGCACTGCAGTCGACCTCCTAGACGTATCAGTCCATCTTCTAGGAAAGGATTGTATCGTGCGACTTTTGACTCTCTTGGCAGTGGTAAGTTATTCTGAAGTGCATGTAATTCGTTGGGGAAGGAATCTCTCTGGCCCACTCGAATCCAATTTTGGCAGCTGATAATTCGGTGGCTGTAAGTTCTCCTGAAGATTTATTCTTCCGACGAATGTTGTGTAGGAAACGGAGAGTCCATGCTGTGATACGAATGAGCTTCCAGTACGAGCTGAATTTAAGTAAGTTCAAAAGGCCGGTTGGCGTAGATATCGACAAAACTTGGCTCTGGGTTTTCTTCCTCTTTTCTTCGGGAGGAAGTCGTACCATCGTTGGAGTATCGTTGTTTGGCCAGCATTCAGGAGGGCGTGTTAGCCAAGGCGGCCCATGCCACCAAATATCCAGAGAATTCATTTGGTAGCCGAGGAGTCCACGTGAGAGGTGGTCAGCAGGATTGTCTGGTCCTGGGCAGTGTTTCCATTGCGTGGGAGTCGTGTGTGTTTGTACCTCAGTTACACGATTACAAACGAAGGTCTTCCATCTGTTAGGATCACAGCGAATCCAACTTAGTGTTATTGTAGAATCCGTCCACAATATCGCATGGGCAATTTTAAAGTCTGTTGCACGGCAAAAGTAACACAATAGTCTGGTCCCAACTACTGCCGCTAAAAGTTCGAGTCGAGGCAATGTCACCTTCTTAATAGGAGCAAGTCTGTTCTTGCTACAGACTAAATGGGTTACGACGTCATCATCTAAGACAGTACGAATGTACAAAGCTGCTCCATATGCCTTTTCCGAGGCGTCACAGAATACGTGCAGCTGATAGTCTCTTCCATGAGCTGTAGCAATCCATCTAGGGACACGTATATGTGACAATGAAGGTAAGCTAGATATCCAAGCGCGCCATCGTGCCCCTAAGTCCCAGGGCATAAGTTCATCCCAGCCAATTCCTCGGCACCATGTGTCCTGGAATAGCAATTTCCCAACAAGAGAAACTGGGGAAAACAGTCCGAGTGGGTCATAGAATTTAGCCGTACATTCTAAAAGAAGTCGTTTGGTGGCTGGTTCTTCTGACGACCTTCTGATGATTTCGCTAGGATCGATACAGAAATAGTCACCTGCGGTGTTCCAGTCTACACCTAAAACTTGAGTCTGGGTGTGGAGTTCTCGCCCTTCTGCCCTCCAGATAGTGTGGAGTTGTTCACAGTTGGTAGCCCATTTGATAAGGGGAGACTGATCAATTTCATTAGGGTTACAAGTTCATAGTATATAGTTATCACCAAATTATCACCTTCTACTGAGATCACAAAGTCGTCCATGTATGCAGTCTTGTTTATATATGGCGCTTCGGTGGGAAATGCTGTCATACACTTGTCGGCAAGTTCTCTTAGTGTTGCAGAAAGTAAAAATGGGCTGCAGGTCAGACCAAATGGGAGTCTGTTAAAACGGTATTCTGTTAGTTCTTCCGTCGTTTGAAGATTTCCTGTTTGATCCTGGCTAATTTTGAACCAGAAAAATCTGGTCAAGTCTTTGTCCTTTTCGCTCAAGGTTAATTGAAGGAAAGCTTGTGTGATGTCCGCGACGATAGCCGTAGAATATAATCTGAAACGCAGTAAAATTTCCAGAATCTCTGGTAATAGGTTCGGTCCTGCTTCTAATACCTCATTCAGAGAAGGTGCATTGTTTTCGTGAGATGAGGCGTCAAAGACTATTCCGTATTTCTCCTTCCTCACTGCATGATGAGGGAGATAAAATAGCTCCTTTCCTGAGAGAGGTGTGGGAGCGATCTCTACTTGCCCCTTCGTAATGTAGTCTAGCATAAGATCGAAATACATTTGCTTAAATGTCTCTTGACGTTGAAATCTTTCCCTGAGGTGCTTGAATCGTTTTTCCGCGATAGGTCTGTTACTCGAAAGCACTTTATGTTGCATTTTGGGAAGTGTAACGACTGCTCGATGATCCTTTATAGAGAAAGATGCTCTAAACTCTTCAAGAAGTCTCGTATCCTTGTTGTTCACAGGTAGATCCTGATCGGCAGTAATCCCTATAGTTTCCAAGTCCCAAAAGCGTCTGAAATCATTATCAGAGTGCAGAGGAGATCGGTCAGTCTGAGCAAAATTTACCACGGTTGCATGCACACAGGCTTGTGACTTGTTACCACTAAGTATCCAGCCAAACAGAGAAGGAACTAACACTAAGGTTTCAGAGATGCGTATGGGCGAATTGTGCTTCACTATCTTCCAATAAAAATCGCCTCCTACAAGAATCTCCACGGGAAGATCTTCTGTTGAATCGGTTTTCGGATCTGCTAGCGTAATCTTACGGGCATCAGGTAAACTCTTTATATGTTGTGGAACTGAAGGCTGGTGAGAAATAACGTGAGTACTTTCGAAGGCAGTAAGTGGCACTGAAGAATTCTGCCAAAGCCCATTCATATTAAACTGAACAAGCCTGCGGTGGCGTGGGCGTGTAGGGTTTGATTCAAAGGAACAAACAGTTAGTTCTTGTCGGTCTACCGTTTGTAGTTTGAGATCATCAATCAGCGATTTTGCTATGAAGCTGGACTGACTGCCTGCATCCAGTAGACATCGCGTTGTCCTGCTCAATCCTGTAGGTCCTGAGACGCATACTTGGGCTGTCTGAAGGTGCGTATATCCGTGAGGAGCGACAGATACCTTTCCCACGGAAGTAACGTTTGTCTGACCCGCAGGACCCCTAATATCCTTTCGTTCCTCACAAATGGACTTATGATGCAGTCTTTTACAGTTAACACACCGAGACTTTTCCATCTTTTTGCAATTTGACACCTTGTGCCCACGTTGAAGACAAAGAAAGCATCTGTTTGCTAGTTTCAATTTATCTATTCGATCATTAACGCGTACGATCTTCTTACAGTCTTGCGCCCAATGACCGTCAGATTCACAAAAGACGCAGAATGGTTCCTTTACGCTGGTATCCTTCGGAGTCGATCATTTAGATTTCGCGTGTACGTGAAGTGTGGACGCTGTGGGAAGGTTATTAGAAGTGCTTGAAAATTCACCGCGTATCTTCTGCGTGGTAAGCGCCCCGTCGACTTCCTCGTTCAGAAACTCCATCAGTTGCAAAATGTCCCCTTCGGATATTCCTGTACGCTTGGCGTAAATTATCCAGCGGCGGCATATATCATCCGGAAAAGCGCGTAAAATTTTCGGCGCAAGGACACGGCCGTATCCGTTCACGTCTTCCCCAAGTGCCCGGAGAACTTGAATACGTCGCTGGCATTCAATGAATGTTGAATTAAGTTCCTCTGGGGTGGACAGCTTAATTGGTTTTATGGCTTCGAGATAATCTAAGTGGGCTTGAATTATTCGATCCTTGTTGCCATAACGCGCTCGGAGAATCCTCTTCGTTTCTGCGTACGTCTCGGCCGTCACCGCAATACCGTCCTCTAAATGCTTTGGTTCTCCCGAGAGATAGCCGCGAAGAAAAATGTGTTTATTGATTGTAGTTACCGTCGGATCTTTGTCAACCGACTGCTCAAACTGCTCCCAGAATCGCGCCCATGTCTCAATATCGCCTGAAAAAGGCTCAAGTTTGATCGGCGGAAGTTTTACTGAAGCTGTGGGAACACTCATTGTTACAGATTGTGCCGGCGGATTGTCGGGAATCTTTATGTCTGCTACCGATTTCGCAAGCTGTTTCTCTATTTCGTGAGACAATCGGGAAATTGTGAGTTTCGCGGTGTCTATATAATCTTCGCATTTAGGAACATCTTCTTCGTATTCGCCATCGTCTAACAACTCGTGAATATCCTCATCTAATTTAACGAGGCGGTCCAGAACGCTTCCCAATCTGTCATTGTAATATTTATAATCCGCGATTTCCGATGTGTCGGGCAACCTTGCAACTTCCGCCACGAGTCGCGTAATGTTTGCTCTTTCTCTCATACGTTTTCTCTTTAGAGAGTGTAATTGCGCTTCTGGTTTGTGGTCTGGCACGTCCATTCCGTCCGATTACTCGAAAGTTTAAAGCAGTGTCGGCTAGCGATCAGCTGGTCCTAGTAAGGCGTTATCTTTGGATCGCTAGTCGAAGTAGTTCAATTGATGGTCGCTAGATGGCAGCACTAGTCATAAACAATCTACAGGCGTAGCGTAGGATCTGATAATTCGTTAAATCGCTAATCGAACAGCTACAATAGCAGTACACAGCGGCATTAATGTAATCAGTTGCCTTTACAAATGGCATTACAAAACATGTTGCGTGATAATTCAATTGAACTTAACTGTGTATGTTGGCGGTTGTCGTCGAAGAGCTTGTTGCGTGGTGTAACAAATCGCTGCAGTAAACCCCGTCGTAGTATTGCCGCGTGACGTGCGTCCAGAATTCGGTTCACTACGACAATCGTGGAATTGCCTCGGGCAAAGTCTATTCCCGGGTTTTGGCACCAAATTCTTATGTCGTGAATCACAATAGAGCAGCGATTAGCAGTCCAACAACACTTTATTCCATAGTCACAGAACATACAATATAACAAGTCAAAGATACATTGTCCTAAGAGTAAACAAACAGTCTCTCACTTGCGAGAAGTACATCACTCTGTGACATGGCCGATAGCTGTCAACAGATAGGGGGTTCTTACCAGGCTTAAGGACAGGAACCACGATGCTATCCCTCCACTGAGAAGGGAAGTCACCCTGGAGCCAGATACGGTTAAACACCTGAAGAAGATGTTGCCGTTGTGGATCACTGAGATGTTGAAGCAGTTGGTTATGAATGGAGTCTGGGCCAGGGGCCGTATCATGAGAAGAAGATAGAGCAGAAAGAAATTCCCATTCAGTAAAAGGTTCATTGTAAGATTCTGACTCACAAGGGGTAAAACATAAGGTGAAAGATTCGGCCCACTGTTTCTGGTGAAGGAAAGCAGCCGGATAGGAGGCTGATGCTGATGCCACTGCAAAATGGGTCGCAAGATGTTCCGCAAGAGCTAACGGGTTCGTACAAAGGCCATCTGGGAGGTGAAGGCCTGGGAGAGTGGACTGCCGATGGCAACCTTGGAGAGAGTGAAGTGTAGCCCATACCCGTGACAGAGGGACAGTAGAACCGAGGGAAGAAACAAATCGTTCCCAACATATCCGCTTGCTCTGTTTGATTAAATAACGGGCTTTAGCGCGAAGGCGTTTAAAGTTAGTAAGGCTGGCTACGGAAGAGTGCCTCTTAAAGTGTTGCAAAGCTCGATGGCGATCACGGATGGCAATGGCAATGGCCGTACTCCACCACAGGACGGCGACGAAATGGTCCAGATCAGCGAGGGACGGCAAGGTTAGCAGCGCGGACAATCGCTTCAGACACGTCACGTAGGACGTCATCAATACAACCCGTCAAAGAGGGAGAAAACACGACCTGTGCACTGTATAGAGGCCAATCGGCGCGTTGGAAAGACCAACGAGGTAACCTGTCCATCAGGGAGCGGGAAGGGAGAGAGAGAATCAACGGGAAATGGTCACTATCACAAAGGTCGTCGTTTGGCGACCAGTGTAATGAAGGAAGGAGAGAGGGCGAAGAAAGAGAAAGATCAATGGTAGAAAAGGTACCATGACCAGCACTGAAATGAGTAGGGGAGCCATCATTAAGAAGGCACAAGTCGTGGTCTATGAGAAGACCCCGTCTAGATGGAAAGGCACTGCCCCACAAGGGATGATGAGCATTGAAATCCCCAAGGAGGAGGAAGGGAGGAGGAAGTTGCTGAAGAAGGGCAGTTAAGGCAGCAGGTGTAAGAGTCCTATCAGGAGGGACATAAAGATTGCAAACCGTGACCTCAGAGTCCAGGTGGACCCTAACAGCAACCGCTTCCAATATAGTTTGAAGAGGATTCCACGTGCTAGCAATGTCTGTACGGACCAAAGTACAAACGCCACCAGAAGCCCGCAGGGGTCCAACCCGATTTCGACAGAAAACACGAAACCCACGGAGGGTCGGTGAGTGAGCATCAGTAAAATGAGATTCCTGTAGAACCACACAAGCTGCAGAGTAAGACGAAATAAGGGATTTTAATTCTGGAAGGTGCCGATAGTATCCATTACAATTCCGTTGGATAACCACAGAGCGATGATTTAAATGGGGGCTGAACATGCTAAAGCCAGCCATACCGCTGGCTCCCCACCCCTCACGGACAAGGGGGGGTGACATCCATGAACGACAGGTCAGAATCCGGTTGTGAAGCTGGGGATGGGACCTCTGGTGACACCAGAGGCTCTTTGTCCCGGGACTTACGTTTCTTTTTTTTTTCAGGCTGAGATCGAGGAGGGCTGTGTGGCAAAAGGAGCCAGCTGCAGCAAGTTCGGGAACAGAAAGAGACCGGTCGACCTGGGGGCCAACAGACAGCGGTTCTCGCGGTCGTCACGTGGCAGCAGACCTTTGGCCTGGAAGGTGCCTGGGAGGGGCATCCCAGGAGAGGCGCCGGAGGAGTGGGACACTTCTCCGGCTGGGGAGGGGGAGCAGCGCCCAGAGTAGAAGGTGTGGGAGCCACAGGGGCTGGGGGGAGGAGAGGGGTCAGGGATTGGGGTAAGGAAGAGGGAGGAAGGGGTGAAGATGTAACCAAAGCATAACTAGATGTCATGGACACAGGGTGAAGACGTGTATACTTCTTACGGGCCTCTGTGTAAGTTAAACGATCGAGGGACTTATACTCCTGTATCTTCTTTTCTTTCTTATATACTGGGCAATCTGGTGAACGTGGAGAATGATTGCCCTGACAATTAACACGCACAGGAGGGTGAACACAGGGACTCCCCTTATAGAATGGACGTCCACAGTCACCACAGAGAGGGGCCTGTGAACAGCGGGAAGACATGTGTCCAAAACGCAAGCACCTAAAACACCTCATAGGAGGTGGAATGTACGGCTTCACATCACATCGATAAACCATAATCTTTACCTTCTCAGGGAAGGTATCCTCTTCAAAGGCCAGAATAAAGGCACCAGTATCAATGCGATTGTCCTTAGGACCCTTCTGAACACGCCGAACAAAGTGAACACCCCACCGTCCGAGATTGTCCCGAAGTTCCTCATCAGTTTGAAGGATGAGGTCCCTGTGAAAAATCACACCTTGAACTATATTTAAGAGACTGGTGGGGGGTAATGGACACAGGAATTGTGCCAAGATGGGTACAGGCACGAAGGGCCGCAGATTGGGCAGCTGAAGCAGTTTTGATCAGCAACGAACCTGATTGCATCTTGCTCAGGGAGTCCACTTCGCCAAACTTGTCTTCAATGTGTTCCACAAAGAATAAAGGTTTCGTATTGGTGGAAGTATCCCCATCAGTCCTGGTGCAAACCAGATAACGGGGGGAAGGTTTCGGCCCTGGCTGACGAGCCTGACCCTCTTCCCAGGGGGTAGCCATGGAAGGGAAGGCTGAAGGGGCAAGAGAAGCAGCACTCGAAAAATCAGTTCCACGCAGAGAGACGGCCGCAGAAGAACGGCCAGTGTTCTGGACCCGTATGCGTTTCATTTGCATAGAGTCCGCCCTGATACCACCCACTCCGATCAGGGCCTCTGCTCAAGGGCGCCACCCAGCCACAGCAAGGGCCGTCTGGCACAGCGGCCATTGCCAAGAGTTCCGATGCTCCAGGATGACGAGCAACCACTCCAAGGCTTGCATGAGGAGGTCACAGCTCAGGTATCAGAAGTGTGATCCCTGTGTGTTCAGGGGGCTCAACCAAAAGGGTGCATAGCGAGCCCACCACATGAGCTGGCTACCGTGCTGGCTATGCACCCTAGCATCAGACAACGACGTGAAAGAAAAGGTGGAATGTACTAGGAGGGCACACGTTGGAGACACTAGGTAAGGTGCTCTTCCCCAAATGGCTCACACTACAGAAGAGAAATTTAGGAATGGAGGTCAAACCCCAGAGGGGGACCAGGGAGTGCCAAAAGGAGGAGATGATTACGCAAAAAAGCCAAATTGTAACACCAACAGAACCAGGAGGATTGCGAGGCCAACATGAACAAGGACACCATGAGAGGGAGAGGAGAGTGCGAGGGGAAAGGAGCAAGGAGGGGAAAGGAGGGGAAGGGGAAGGAAATGCAGCCCTGGAACGAAAGAAGGTTGCAATAGCTCGGGGCCTCATGCTCGCCATGCACACAAAAGAGTTGCGGACCCCCTGGGGGGCCGGTTTATCCGGATTCATATTTTGTGTCCCTTGGTATTTTTCTCTTTTTTTCTTATAACACGAAGATGTGTAGTCGGTGAGGTACATAGGCTGCTTATCACTAGGCCGGTAATTTAGGCCAGTACTGAGTGATAAGGAACTCATAGTGTGTGAATGACATTGTTTCTCAAGTATTGTATATTAATATAACGGTGTATTGGTGCCCATCAAGTAAGTTGCATAGTAACCACGCCAACAGCACTCCACCACAGCTCATTGTACCTCTGGTGCGATTCTCAACAGGTGTGACACCATCTGGTTAGTGGCGCGTGTGAATGTATTTGCTCTCTGAGCTATCTGTTTGTTTTGCACTGACGACCCTTCTCTCCTTGAATCATCTAAGCGTGCACATCCCACGCTTCCACCTACAGTTACTACAGTCAGTCTTAAGAAGGTGTACTGGCATTTGTAAGTGCTGAACATTTCGACTTTTTGTATTTAGTAGAATATACATCCAGGTTTTCGGTTTTCGGTTTTCCAAAATAAAAGTGAGAATTTACGATCCTCCTCATAGCTCTACTTCCAGCAGTACCTCATCTCCTGCGTTCCCAGTTTCATAGAAGTTGTCCTACGAAAATTGCAAAAGTAGCACTCCTGGACGAAAGGATATTGTAACGATATTCGTTCGTCACAGCCTGGGGTTAGAGACCCGGTCCGGCCTAAAGTTTTTATCTGCCAGTAAGTTTCACATCGGAGCACAGCCACTGCAGAGTGAACACACAATCTATTTCATAATCGACTGGCACCATAAAAATGTTATGAGGGTTTTTAAAAGAACTTTTTTGGTGCTATCCAGAACTGTCAGCAAAAGGGTTGTGCCGATTTATAATAATGTAGACCAAGTGGGTCTCTCGAAAATGCTATTATCTCATTAACTGTTATCCCCACAAAAAATGTTATTACAGTTTTCGGTAGAACTCTTAGGGTCCTATTAAGAAATGCCATCAGACTTTTGTACGAATTTATTACTTTTACATGAACCATGGACCTTGCCGTTGGTGGGGAGGCTTGCGTGCCTCAGCGATACAGATGGCCGTACCGTAGGTGCAACCACAACGGAGGGGTATCTGTTGAGAGGCCAGACAAACATGTGGTTCCTGAAGAGGGGCAGCAGCCTTTTCAGTAGTTGCAGGGGCAACAGTCTGGATGATTGACTGATCTGGCCTTGTAACATTAACCAAAACGGCCTTGCTGTGCTGGCACTGCGAACGGCTGAAAGCAAGGGGAAACTACAGCCGTAATTTTTCCCGAGGACATGCAGCTTTACTGTATGATTAAATGATGATGGCATCCTCTTGGGTAAAATATTCCGGAGGTAAAATAGTCCCCCATTCGGATCTCCAGGCGGGGACCACTCAAGAGGACGTCGTTATCAGGAGAAAGAAAACTGGAATTCTATGGATCGGAGCGTGGAATGTCAGATCCCTTAATCGGGCAGGTAGGTTAGAAAATTTAAAAAGGGAAATGGATAGGTTAAAGTTAGATATAGCGGGAATTAGTGAAGTTCGGTGGCAGGAGGAACAAGACTTTTCGTCAGGTGACTACAGGGTTATAAATACAAAATCAAATAAGGGCAATGCAGGAGTAGGTTTAATAATGAATAAAAAAATAGGAGTGCGGGTTAGCTACTACAAACAGCACAGTGAACGCATTATTGTGGCCAAGATAGACACAAAGCCCATGCCTACTACAGTAGTACAAGTTTATATGCCAACTAGCTCTGCAGATGATGAAGAAATTGATGAAATGTATGACGAGATAAAAGAAATTATTGAGGTAGTGAAGGGAGACGAAAATTTAATAGTCATGGGTGACTGGAATTCGTCAGTAGGAAAAGGGAGAGAAGGAAACATAGTAGGTGAATATGGATTGGGGGGAAGAAATGAAAGAGGAAGCCGCCTTGTAGTATTTTGCACAGAGCATGACTTAATCATAGCTAACACTTGGTTCAAGAATCATGAAAGAAGGTTGTATACCTGGAAGAATCCTGGAGATACTAAAAGGTATCAGATAGATTATATAATGGTAAGACAGAGATTTAGGAACCAGGTTTTAAATTGTAAGACATTTACAGGGGCAGATGTGGACTCTGACCACAATCTATTGGTTATCAACTGCAGAATGAAACTGAAGAAACTGCAAAAAGGTGGGAATTTAAGGAGATGGGACCTGGATAAACTGACTAAACCAGAGGTTGTACAGAGTTTCAGGGAGAGCATAAGGGAACAATTGACAGGAATGGGGGAAAGAATTACAGTAGAAGAAGAATGGGTAGCTTTGAGGGATGAAGTAGTGAAGGCAGCAGAGGATCAAGTAGGTAAAAAGATGAGGGCTAATAGAAATCCTTGGGTAACAGAAGAAATACTGAATTTAATTGATGAAAGGAGAAAATATAAAAATGCAGTAAATGAAGCAGGCAAAAAGGAATACAAACGTCTCAAAAATGAGATTGACAGGAAATGCAAAATGGCTAAGGAGGGATGGCTAGAGGACAAATGTAAGGATGTAGAGGCTTGTCTCACTAGGGGTAAGATAGATACTGCCTACAGGAAAATTAAAGAGACCTTTGGAGAGAAGAGAACCACTTGTATGAATATCAAGAGCTCAGATGGCGACCCAGTTCTAAGCAAAGAAGGGAAGGCAGAAAGGTGGAAGGAGTATATAGAGGGTTTATACAAGGGCGATGTACTTGAGGACAATATTATGGAAATGGAAGAGGATGTAGATGAAGATGAAATGGGCGATAAGATACTGCGTGAAGAATTTGACAGAGCACTGAAAGACCTGAGTCGAAACAAGGCCCCGGGAGTAGACAACATTCCATTAGAACTACTGATGGCCTTGGGAGAGCCAGTCATGACAAAACTCTTCCATCTGGTGAGCAAGATGTATGAGACAGGCAAAATACCCACAGACTTCAAGAAGAATATAATAATTCCAATCCCAAAGAAAGCAGGTATTGACAGATGTGAAAATTACCGAACTATCAGTTTAATAAGTCACAGCTGTAAAATACTAACGCGAAATCTTTACAGACGAATGGAAAAACTGGTAGAAGCGGACCTCGGGGAAGATCAGTTTGGATTTCGTAGAAATGTTGGAACACGTGAGGCAATACTAACCTTACGACTTATCTTAGAAGAAAGATTAAGAAAAGGCAAACCTACGTTTCTAGCATTTGTAGACTTAGAGAAAGCTTTTGACAACGTTAACTGGAATACTCTCTTTCAAATTCTGAAGGTGGCAGGGGTGAAATACAGGGAGCGAAAGGCTATTTACAATTTGTACAGAAACCAGATGGCAGTTATAAGTCGAGGGGCATGAAAGGGAAGCAGTGGTTGGGAAAGGAGTGAGACAGGGTTGTAGCCTCTCCCCGATGTTATTGAATCTGTATATTGAGCAAGCAGTAAAGGAAACAAAAGAAAAATTCGGAGTAGGTATTAAAATTCATGGAGAAGAAGTAAAAACTTTGAGGTTCGCCGATGACATTGTAATTCTGTCAGAGACAGCAAAGGACTTGGAAGAGCAGTTGAACGGAATGGACAGTGTCTTGAAAGGAGGATATAAGATGAACATCAACAAAAGCAAAACGAGGATAATGGAATGTAGTCAAATTAAATCGGGTGATGCTGAGGGGATTAGATTAGGAAATGAGACAAGTAGTAAAGGAGTTTTGCTATTTGGGAAGCAAAATAACTGATGATGGTCGAAGTAGAGAGGATATAAAATGTAGACTGGCAATGGCAAGGAAATCGTTTCTGAAGAAGAGAAATTTGTTAACATCGAGTATAGATTTAAGTGTCAGGAAGTCGTTTCTGAAAGTATTTGTATGGAGTGTAGCCACGTATGGAAGTGAAACATGGACGATAACCAGTTTGGACAAGAAGAGAATAGAAGCTTTCGAAATGTGGTGCTACAGAAGAATGCTGAAGATAAGGTGGGTAGATCATGTAACTAATGAGGAGGTATTGAAAAGGATTGGGGAGAAGAGAAGTTTGTGGCACAACTTGACTAGAAGAAGGGATCGGTTGGTAGGACATGTTTTGAGGCATCAAGGGATCACAAATTTAGCATTGGAGGGCAGCGTGGAGGGTAAAAATCGTAGAGGGAGACCAAGAGATGAATACACTAAGCAGATTCAGAAGGACAGTAGGTACTGGGAGATGAAGAAGCTTGCACAGGATAGAGTAGCATGGAGAGCTGCATCAAACCAGTCTCAGGACTGAAGACCACAACAACAACAACGACATGACAAAAGTGAGTCCCACATTAATTATCTCAAATAATGTCATCGTCACAAATAATGTTATTATAGTTTTTGGTAGAACTCTGTGGGTGCTATTCAGAACTGTCATCAGAACTATTCTACGAATTTTGCTATCGTAGAGAAAGTGAGCATCAGATTAAAACAATTATCGTGTAAACTATTAACGCCACAAAAATGTTCTTATCATTTTCGATACAACGCTTTGGGTGCTATCCAGAACTGCCAACAGAACTGTTATACAAATTTATTTTTTCCAAACTGGCAAATAATTTTTTACCATACCAAAATTTTGCCGAGTTATTGTTTTCTTCCCGAAATTCTGCAGAACTATCCGTGTTTTGAGCAGGGAAAGCTAGAACTATTGCATATATTTCAATAACTATGAAAAAAATGTATATTTCTCGTAAAAGGGGTTCAAACTTCACGGGAAATGCTCATAAGCATTCCTTATTAAATGCAGTTACTACGTAAACAATTACTTATACAGAATATGTTACTAGTATTTTCGATAGAACTCTTACAATGCTATCCACAGCTGTTATCAGAACATACGAATAGACATAATTGTTTTGTAGAGTAAGTGAGCCCCACAATTAATCATTTACCTTATAAACTATTATAAGCGCAAAAAATGTTATTATGATTATCGATAGAAGTCTTGGGGTGTTAACCAGAACTGTTCATCAAAACTGTTGTACGAATTTACTTTTTTCTGTGGCCACAAAAAGATGTTATTAGGATTTTCGATAGAGCTCTTGTTATTCTGTTCAGAACTGTTGTACGAATTTACTTTTTGCGAAAATTGACAAAGAATGTATTCGATACGAAAATTTTGTCGAATATTATTGGTTTCTTCGCTAAATTCTGCAGGACTATTCAAATTTTGTACAAATAACTCTAGAACTATGGCATTTCTATCAAGAACTCAGAAAAAATATATATTTCTGAAGAAAAGGGTGCCAACTTCACAGTAGGTAAAGAGGTTTCCTCCTTAAATTGAAATTATCTCGTAACCTATTAGCTGCACAAAAATTTGTTATTAGGATATTCGATAGAACTATTGGGGATCTGTACAGAACTGCCCTCCGAACTGTTGTACGAATTTACTTTTTGCGAAAATTAATAGAGAATGTTTGCTATACGAAATTTTTTCAATTATTTTTGATTTCTTCGTTAAATTCTGCAGAACTATTGAAATTTTGTACTAAGAACTCTAGAACTATGCCATATCTATCAAGAACTCTGAAAAAATATACATTTCTGAAAAAAAGGGTGCCAACTTCACAGTAAGTGAAAAGATTTTCTCATTAAAATGCAATTATCTCGTAAGCTATTAGCTGCACAAAAAAATGTTACTGGGATTTTCGAAAGAACTGTTGGAGCTCTATTCAGAACTGTGCTCACACTCTTGTACTTATTTACATTTTGTGGAAATTGAGATAGTATGTTTTCGATACGAAAGTTTTTTCGAGCATTGTTGTTTTCTTCGCTAAATTCTGCAGAACTATTGAAATTTTGCACAAAGAACTCTAGAACTATTGTACATCTATCAAGAACTGTGAAAAAAATTTATATTTCTCGAAAAAGGGGTGCTAACTTCACACGACTTTGTTCGGGTCAGTGTATCTGGCACAGCAGAAGGCTTGAGTACCATTCTATACATGAAACGCATACAGACACAAATCTCATTAACGATATTATGAATGCAGTTATCCTGTTAGTAATGTAGTTTGGTCGCGGTGCGTGGCAGAGGGTGTGTGTGGTGGGCAAAATATAGAGCAATAAACACTCCTAGAAAAAGCTAAATAATATATAACTTACACACTTTAGCGTATATGAGAATTTTTCTTTCTTTTTGTTTCACTCACGACGCAATGTATTGATGGTAAGAGTCCTCAGCGTGTTTCACCCATAGTGTGGTTTGTGGAAATGAGTGAATGCGGCTGGCACTTATCTCAATACAATGTGCGATATGGAATTTCTAATTCTCTTAGAAGAAGCTATATTCTGTAAGATTTTTTTAAAACTTTACCTTGTTAGTAAGTATACTCGCTTACGCAGTGAAGCGCCAAAGAATCTGGTATAGGCATGCATATTCAAATACAGAGACATGTAAACAGGCAGGACTCAGCGCTGCAGTCGGCAACGCCTATGTAAGACAAGTGGTGGTGGTTAGTGTTTAACGTCCCGTCGACAACGAGGTCATTAGAGACGGAGCGCAAGCTCGGGTTAGGGAAGGATTGGGAAGGAAATCGGCAGTGCCCTTTCAAAGGAACCATCCCGGCATTTGCCTGAAACGATTTAGGGAAATCACGGAAAACCTAAATCAGGATGGCCGGAGACGGGATTGAACCGTCGTCCTCCCGAATGCGAGTCCAGTGTGCTAACCACTGCGCCACCTCGCTCGGTGCTGTAAGACAAGTGTCTGGCGCAGTTGTTAGATCGGTTACTGCTGCTACAATGGCAGGTTATCAAGATTTAAGTGAGCTTGAACGTGGTGTTGTAATCGGCGCACGAGTGATGGTATACAGCACCTCTGAGGTATCGATGAAGTAGGGATTTTCCCGTACGGTCATTTTACGAGTCTACCGTGATATCATGAATAAGGTGAATCATCAAATCTCCGTCATCGCTGTGGTCGGAAAAAGATCCTGCAAGAACGGAACCAACGACGACTGAAGAGAATCGTTCAACGTGATAGAAGTGAAACCCTTCCGCAAATTGGTGCAGATTTCAAAGCTGGCCCATCAGCAAGTTTCAGTGTGCGAACCATTCAACGAAACATCGTCGATATGGGCTTTCGGAGCCGAATGCCCACTCGTGTACCCTTGATAACTGCACGACACAAATCTTTACGCCTCACCTGGGCCCATCAACACCGACATTGGACTGTTGATGACTGGAAACTAGGTTGCCTGGTCGGACGAGTCTCGTTTCAAATTGTATCGAGCGGATGGACGTGTACAAGTATGAAGACAACCTCATGAATCCATGGACCCTGCATATCAGCACGGGACTGTTCAAGCTGGTAGAGGCTCTGTAATGGTGTGGAGCGTGTGCAGTTGGAGTGATATGGGGCCCCTGATACGTCTGACAGGTGACACGTACGTAAGCATCCTGTCTGATCATCTGCATCCATTCATGTACATTGTGCATTCCGACGGACTTGGGCAGTTCCAGCAGGATAATGCGACACCCCACACGTGCAGAATTATTACAGAGTGGCTCCAGGAACACTCTTCTGAGTTTAAACACTTCCACTGGCCACCAAATGCCCCAGACATGAACATTATTGAGTATATCTGGGATGCCTTTTAACGTGCTGTTCGGAAGAGATCTCCAACCCCCTCGTACTCTTACGGATTTATGGACAGCCCTGCAGGATTCATGGTGTCAGTTCCCTTTAGCACTACTTCAGTCATTAGTCGAGCCCATGCCATATCGTGTTGCGACACTTCTGCGTCCTCGCGATGGTCCCACATGATCTTAGGCAGATGTACCAGTTTCTTTAGCTCTTCAGTGTACAATCGTCACCCAGTTCCATTTGAACTGGCATTATCATGACGTTACGCAGACATATTTGCCCGCAGGTAACACCGCGAGCCTAATCCTAGCTTAGGGTATTGTCTTAATATAATGGTATTTCAATGAAGCTGGAAGGAATGGAAGTTATTTTGTATCATGAAGTATTAGCGAAGTGATTGACGAAAACGCGCCTAGTAGATAGTGTCGGAAGTTCCATGCGGCTTTTCGCGGATGATGCTGTAGCATACAGAGAAGTTGCAGCGTTAGAAAACTGTAGCGAAATGCAGGAAGATCTGCAGCGGATAGGCACTTGGTGCAGGGAGTGGCAACTGTCCCTTAACATAGACAAATGTAATGTATTGCGAATACATAGAAAGAAGGATCCTTTATTGTATGATTATATGATAGCGGAACAAACACTAGTATCAGTTACTTCTGTAAAATATCTGAGAGTATGCGTGCGGAACGATTTGAAGTGGAATGATCATATAAAATTAATTGTTGGTAAGGCGGGTACCAGGTTGAGAGTCATAGGGAGAGTGCTTAGAAAATGTAGTTCATCAACAAAGGAGGTGGCTTACAAAACACTCGTTCGACCTGTACTTGAGTATTGCTCATCAGTGTGGGATCCGTACCAGATCGGTTTGACGGAGGAGATAGAGAAGGTCCAAAGAAGAGCGGCGCGTTTCGTCACAGGGTTATTTGGTAACCGTGATAGCGTTACGAAGATGTTTAATAAAGTGGCAGACTCTGCAAGAGAGGCGCTCTGCATCGCGGTGTAGCTTGCTCGCCAGGTTTCGAGAGGGTGCGTTTCTGGATGAGGTATCGAATATATTGCTTCCCCCTACTTATACCTCCCGAGGAGATCACGAATGTAAAATTAGGGAGATTAGAGCGCGCACGGAGGCTTTCAGACAGTCGGTTCTTCCCGCGAACCATACGCGACTGGAACAGGAAAGGGAGGTAATGACAGTGGCACGTAAAGTGCCCTCCGCCACACACCGTTGGGTGGCTTGCGGAGTATAAATGTAGATGTAGATGTAGAAATTGTGAAAAGGACTATACTCATGAAGAATAAGCGAAATGTTTACGAGTATATTTATCTTTGAGTCTATCTGGATATTTTTCTTTGTATGTGTATTGATCATCGGTAAACTGTTACTACGAAAACGAGCTGAGAGATTAAAAACTGATCTATCCGATATTAAACGTCTTTATTAAAGTCTGAATGACGACACTGCTCAAGCATCTTATTATGTCGGACGAATGAAACTGTAAACGCATTTTCACATGTACGGTAGAGTTTGTAAGTCACAGAGGATATAGCTTTTCCTGAGAGTATTTTTTGCTCCATATTTCGCGGATTTTTGCTCGCCACAATCATCCACGCACCCCGACCAAACTCCCTTACTAACAGCAACAGACCGATAGCTATCGATGACCACGAGTGGGTTGCAGTGGGTGGCCATGGAGAAAAGTCTGTCAGTACAATGACACACAGCCTTTTATATGTACATATAGATATAGACTGTGTGTGTGTTATCGGTTATCGCTTTCGAACATTGATGCTGGACAGCCTGTTCTCTGGCCTGGTGGATTCCAGTAATGAGAAAACATTCTGATGTTGGACCATAATGAGGTAATGTTTTAGTTAACGCAAGAAAAGTTTTGATGAGCTGCGCTGTATGGTGCTATCTAAAGGGATTGTCCATGATCAATGAGGGTTACCTCCATGACGCGAGTGTTGATTTATGCCCAAATCATGTATCTGTTAACATATAATTAATATCGCCTCTTTGGGAAGCCTCTCCAGTGCATATCCCATCGAGAGTCTGGAGGTAACGCCACAACTTTACCCTAATCCCCCTTCCCTGGATTTGCACCTGGTCCCGAATTGCTAACAGTCACATTTTTGAGTGTCGTTTCTCGACTTTAAAAAACATTGCAGAAAGGTTCCTCGAGGATTAATAAAAAATACCGCACCCTTACACAGATAAATGTGTTTCAAAAGTAGTCTGTCTCTCATATAGGGAATATTCCGTGAACTCCTCTAGCTTTTATTTTTAAGTTCGTTCCTCTTGCGCTGCCATTCGTTTATCCTCCGTAGTCCCTTAGGCTGCTTCTGTCCGTTATTCTGGAACATGCAGTTTCATATAGCTTACTTACGTCTGGCCAGGTTGCCACGCGGGTATGTGGATCACATAGTTGACGGAGTAACATGTGGAGATCAAAGCGCCCCCGGCATTAGCAGCCTCAGCCGGGCGCTGACAAACCTCGTTCCCGAGGCTTTCGGTCGCGCACCCGCCCGCACCCTGCCACGGCTACAGCACGGGGAGCCATTAGGCGGCGGTAGTTCCGGCGGAGGCTGAGGCGCGGCGCGCAGATCGATAGGACCGTGGCGCGGCGTGGCGGCCACGTGCCAGCCTGGCTGCCTCACGCTGACTGGCACGTGACCAACGGCCCGATCACGCTCGCCGGCAGGTGCCTCGCTCTGAAATGAAGCCGCGTGTTTCGCACCCCCACCCCTCACCCTCAACCCTTAGCTGCTGCCGAGCTAAATGGCACGCCGTCTTCCATCTACCTGTTTTCTTCTGCTTGGCAGTACTGCGTTTGTGTACCGACTCATCATTTTTTTTTGTTACTGAGATTACAGGCGAACGACAATGTGATTCTTATCGCATTTACTATAGATGAATTAAGTAGTAACTGTGTCGCCGTGGTTGCCTGGTGGGCAGAGCACTGGATTCTGGCCACGGAGGTCCCGTGTTCAAACCTCAGCAGGAAGGGGATTTTCCTGTTTCCAGTTCGTTTCTCTTATTTTGAATCGTAAGCGTTCTTACTGGACCGATGCTGCCCGACACGAATTCCTCTGTAGCAGAACATCTCATATGCTTCGATTCTCTGTTCCAGTTTTCCCACAGTCCTCAATCCACAGCCACACAATGGTATGCTCCAAATGTACACTCTCAGAAATTTCGTCCTCAAATTAAGGCCTATGTCCGATACTTGTAGACTTCCCTTGGCCAGGAATGCCCTTTTTTCCAGTTCTAGTCAGCTTTTTATGTCTTCTTTACTTCGTCCTTCATGATTTCTTTTGCTGTCAAGGTAGCAAAATTCCTTGACTTCGTCTGCTTCGTGAACATCAATTTGGATGTTAAGTTTCTAGCTATTCTCATTTATGTTCTCCTTATTACTTTCGTCTTACTTCGATTTATTGTCAGTCCATATACTGTACTACATACATTATTCATTCTATTCAACATACCCTGTAATTCTACTCATCTTCACTGAAGTTAGCAGTGTCATCCTCAAATCTTATTATTGATAACCTTCCACCCTGAATTTTACTCCCACTCTTTGACTCTTTCTTTTATTTCCGACGTTGAATCTTCGATGCAAGAGAGTGAACAGTAGAGGTGAAGGACTGCATCCTTGTCTTACTACATTTTTAATCCGATATCTAATTCCATTGGGTACCATGTGAACCCCGACCGTGTTGTTGTCAATATACACTACTGGCCATTAAAATTGCTACACCACGAAGATGACGTGTTACAGACGCGAAATTTAACTGACAGGAAGAAGATGCTGTGATATGCAAATGATTAGCTTTTCAGAGCATTCACACAAGTTTGGCGCCGGTGGCGACACCTACAACGTGCTGACATGAGGAAAGTTTCCAAACGATTTCTCATACACAAACGCAATTGACCGGCGTTGCTTGGTGAAACGTTGTTGTGATGCCTCGTGTAAGGAGGAGAAATGCGTACCATCACGTTTCCGATTTTGATAAAGGTCGGATTGTAGACTATCGCGATTGCGGTTTATCGTATCGCGACATTGCTGCTCGCGTTGGTCGAGATCCAATGACTGTTAGCAGAATATGGAATCGGTGGGTTCAGGAGGGTAATACGGAACGCCGTGGTGGATCCTAACGGCCTCGTATCACTAGCAGTCGAGATGACAGGCATCTTATCCGCATGGCAGTAACGGATCATGCAGCCAGGTCTCGATCCCTTAGTCAGCAGGTGGGGACGTTTGCAAGACAACAACCATCTGCACGAACAGTTCGACGACGTTTGCAGCAGCATGGACTATCAGCTCGGAGACCATGGCTGCGGTTATCCTTGACACTGCATCACAGACAGGAGCGCCAGCGATGGTGTACTCAACGAAGAACCTGGGTGCACGAATGGCAAAACGTCATTTTTTCGGATGAATCCAGGTTCTGTTTACAGCATCATGATGGTCGCGTCCGTGTTTGGCGACATCGCGGTGAACGCACATTGGAAGCGTGTATTCGTCATCGCCATACTGGCGTATCACCCGGCGTGATGGTATGGGGTGCCTTTGGTTACACGTCTCGGTCACCTCTTGTTCGCATTGACGGCACTTTGAACAGTGAGCGTTACATTTCAGATGTGTTACGATCCATGGCTCTACCCTTCATTCGATCCCTGCGAAACCCTACATTTCAGCAGGATAATGCACGACCGCGTGTTGCAGGTCCTGTACGGGCCTTTCTGGATACAGAAAATGTTCGACTGCTGCCCTGGCCAGCACAGTCTCCAGATCTCTCAGTAATTGGAAACGTCTGGTCAACGGTGGCCGAGCAACTGGCTCGTCACAATACGCCAGTCACTACTTTTGATGAACTGTGGTATCGTGTTGAAGCAGCATGGGCAGCTGTACCTGTACACGCCATCCAAGCTCTGTTTGACTCAATGCCCAGGCGTATCAAGGCCGTTATTACGGCCAGAGGTGGTTGTTCTGGGTACTGATTTCTCAGGATCTATGCACCCAAATTGCGTGAAAATGTAATCACATGTCAGTTCTAGTATAATATATATGTCCAATGAATACCCATTTATCATCTGTATTTGTTCTTGGTGTACCAATTTTAATGGCCAGTAGTGTATTTTCGATAGATGCCAGCAAACTGACTTAAATATTGAAATCCTTTATTTTGCAGATCGATTTCGGTCACTGCCTGACCATCTTCAGTGCTAATTATTCGAACTTTATAGGCCCATATCATAAAACCAAAACATTTTCTGTGAGGTGTAACATGTATTGTGATGATTACTTCCAACAAATGTCTTCACTTTTATTGCATACAGTAATTTTCAGACTTACAGAAGAGCTTACCCTGTAATCGTAGCAGTTGCCGATCAAACGCACCAGCATTGAATCGGCAATGTTGGATCGACAACTGCTAAGGTTATAAGATAGTCTCTTCTGTAAATTTAAAAATTATTGTATGCAGTGAAAGTGAAGATATCTCTGGAAGTAATCATTACAATGCGATACTGCTATTTATCCAAAACATATTTCTAACCCGAGCATTGCGTTCTTGGTCTTCCAGTCGTATTGTCCACTCTTAGTTCTTGTACAGAATGTCCAGTATATTACCCGTCTCTCACTTTACCTTACTTCTACTTTTCTCATAATGTCGAACATCTTGCACCATTTTACAGTGTCGAACGCTTTTTCCAGCTGAACAAATCCTACGAACGTCTCTCGATTTCTTTACAGGGTACTCTGCGTCAGTAGTGCTTCTCTAGTGGCTCTCCTTTCCTTAAGACAAACTAGTCGTCATCTAATAGATACTCAGTTTTCTTTTCCTTCTTCTGTATGTTATTCTGAATCTACATCTGCTCTGGGCCAACCTTAAAATCCAATATCTAAATTCGGAATGTCTGACCTTGATGTAATCCAGCTGGATATTGCCTGTGCCTCGCGGCCTTTCCCACGTGTATCTCCTCTTCTTGTGATTCTTGAACAGAGTATTCGCCATTACTGACTACAATTTATTGCAGAATTCAGTTAGTCTTTCTGCTCTATCATTCTTACTGTCAAGCTACAGTCGCATTCAATACCCCTTGTTAGTCCTGTTTTCTGTGAGCCCCACGCAAATTAACAATATCTTTTGCAGATTATGTAAGCCTAACCGCTCACCCTAGCCTACAAAAATGGTGAATTTGCCTTTAATATAGTATTCTAGGTCATTCATATTCTATGCGAAAGGCAAGGTTTTCAACGCATGTCACTGGGTTAGCATTCGAAACTAATTGCAGCACGTTAAAATTTCATAGCATCTTTTGATAGTATTTACAGTAATATCTGTAAACCGCACGTGACAAGCATTGCACTGTTGTGTGTGTTACCATAGGAGAAAGAATACTTGCCCGCTGCAGAGGCATGTTATAGTGGCACTTGTTTGTCACATGTCCTTAAGAAACAATACATACAGTCATGCCATGTGGTATTCTCATAGATTTTCTGAATGGAAGAGCAGGGCTTGTGAATTCTGGCGTTTTAACGTGTTTTTCTGTTGTTTGTTGGAATGTGGTAAGAAGGGCCAGCTGCAAGCTTTAGACTTGGGTAGACAACTCGCACAGGCAGTGGACATGCGAATAAACCACTCCGGGTATCTCCTAAGCCAGAGTACTTCAAAAGTGCCTGTCAGGGCAGAGCGAGCGACTTGACTTCCCGTAAGAACTGCACAAAAGACCACAGGTTTTCCTAGAAGCGGGCGCAGTTAAAGATCCACCGCTATATTTCCGTAAACAGAGTGGGAAGTGAGTTGAAATTTCGTTCCCAGACATCTTTCCGCCAATCGTAAGTCGAGGGCCAGCACACTGTCAACATTTATTTCGTCAAGCAGACAACACAACACGCGCTAGAAGAGTAAATTCAGTAAGAGAGAGGGCAATTTTTCGTTGTCACTGGGGAAAACCTCGCAATTACCTCCTTTTCTGTAGTAATTTTAGGGGCTGAGTGAGAACCGAGAGTGCGTTAGTAATCGGTTTGGGTCGGATACATGGTGGCTGTTCGCATCTCGTCGTTGGGGATACGCTTTTTGGGGCCGGGTTTCAGCTTGGTGCTTCTTTAGTTGTCTTTGCACCGCATAGCTCACAGTTTGCGTGCCGGTTTTGCAACTTGCTTTTTATAGATAGTTCTGTTACATTGTGATCAAGAATCTATGCTATCGAGTATACGCTCCTTTCCTGAATTGACCAAACTTTGCAAGGTGATTTGCATCTCAGTTTACAATCTTCCAGAGAACATTCAACTGCCTTCTGCACAGATGCAATGTTTCTGGGTTTGAAGATTATCAAGGTGGTGATTAACAAAAAAAGTAATCTTGATAACGTACACATACTGATATTTACCTTTTTGATGAAAGTAACTGTTAATCGAACCTCTGATTCTGGAAACATCCCCAAGGCTGTGGCTAAGCCATGTCTCCGCAATATCCTTTCTTTCAGGAGTGCTAGTTCTGCAAGGTTCGCAGGAGAGCTTCTGTAAAGTTTGGAAGGTAGGAGACGAGGTACTGGAAGAAGTAAAGCTGTGAGGAGGCGGCGTCAGTCGTGCTTGGGTAGCTCAGTCGGTAGAGCAATTGCCCGCGAAAGCCAAAGGTCCCGAGTTCGAGTCTCGGTAAGGCACACAGTTGTAATCTGTCAGGAAATTTCATAGCGCACACTTCGCTGCAGAGTGAAAATCTCTTTCTGGAATTTTGATAATTTTCACTGATGGCACATAAATTAGTATTTTGGAAATAACTTTTTCACTCCATCATTTCCTCCCACAACTTTTTGATGAGCCTATCTTTTTTTATTACAATAAATATTGTCAGAGGAATCTAGTTCTCTGAATTGCAGTCTCAGTGTTTCCAATGTAATACAGGTGCCATTACGAGAAATATCTTAACCGAGTCTCTCCTGTTAGAAGTATTTAATTGAATTCTATTTTGTTAACTTATCAGTGGGAATAATTATCATTGTGACAGTTGCACAATTGTATTATTTCAAACCATAGAAATGTTTGTTTGGTCATTTGTGTGTTAAATTCGTGAGTGTGGCAGGCAGCCTGCACGAACGACTGCTGAATTCCGGCCGATTCGCACATCACACGTTACAAAACGTAAGGGATAGACTACAGCATTTCAGTGGTACGAGCTCTTAGTCAGGCATCAGTGGGTGGAGGAAGGAGCTGTGCCATGGCTGAGTAGTTGTCTTCAGTTTCAACAGCTTGTTATCACTCATTTTCATCCATTCTTATTCCATTTGGTACATATCCTGAACCTCAATAGCTACAAAATGGCGTGGGGTACCATGACGCTTCAAGGTGTCTCTGTTACAGACACCCTTAGTTGCCTAGTCAGCTAACTTACTTCCTTAAGCTGCCACGTTGCATGACACTCCACAGAATGACTCCGCTTTTGGCTGATTTTGTAAGAAAAAGGAAAAATCCTACGTATTCCAGGGTTATTTCAGCGATGAGTGTACCAAACCATTTGGGCCAAAATTATGGCGCAGGTAGAGTGTTCTAAACTGGGTACTTTGAGAAAAGGAATTAATGGTCGAAAATTGATGATTCAGGCAATTCGAGGTCTGAAATAATCAATGCTTGTGATGCACGTATTTGTACACTGCTCACGTTTCGCAAACAATTGTAAACTGCATGCCATATCGATGCCATTACACTGTAAAACAAGATCCAGTCGTATGCTACTTGTCCATGGTAGAGTTTACAACAGTGTTGTCCAAGATTGAGCATTACTTGTCACTGGAAATAGGTGCACGCCTTAATCTCCCTGTTCTCTTACGCTTGACAGTTAGATATTTTGTGATAACTCATTAAGCTGTGGAAAGTATGGTTATATTTACAAATGAGATACATTTTCTTAGTGAAAATGTCGCTACACACTCATCATTTACAGAAGTAAAATCTTTTTCTCCGATCAGAATCTGCAGTAAAAATATATACACGCAGCCAAATCGAATTCAGGTACTATCTATTTAGAAATTCATCTGTGGAGCAGGAGTTATCAAGCAGAAATGATTTGAGTTTTTTTCTAAAACTGCCAGCGACTGTAATTAACAGGAGCTGCAGTCAAACATTTTTTAGGCTTCCTATTTTGTTCGTTCCTTTGCATGAGTCAGGTTAAATAACATACCACCATCATCATCATAATCATCACCAGCCATTTATCATCCATTGTTGGATGCTGGCCTCTTATAGAGTTCTCCATAAATCACGATCTTCAGCTTTGTCATTGTTTATTTATGTCGTCCATCCATTACGTCGTTCTGCAGGTTTATTCTAATCGCAACGAGTCCAATACGCACTTCTCTTAGCTCGTCTCTCATTATTTTGTCTAACTATACAGGATGTTACAAAAAGGTACGGCCAAACATTCAGGAAACATTCCTCACACAGAAAGAAAGAAAATATGTTATGTGGACATGTGTCCGGAAACGCTTACTTTCCATGTTAGACCTCATTTTATTACTTCTCTTCAAATCACATTGATCATGGAATGGAAACACACAGCAACAGAACGTACCAGCGTGACTTCAAACACTTTGTTACAGGAAATGTTCAAAATGTCCTCCGTTAGCGAGGATACATGCATCCAACCTCCGTCGCATGGAATCCCTGATGCGCTGATGCAGCCTTGGAGAATGGCGTATTGTATCACAGCCGTCCACAATACGAGCACGAAGAGTCTCTACATTTGGTACCGGGGTTGCGTAGGCAAGAGCTTTCAAATGCCCCCATAAAAGAAAGTCAAGAGGGTTGAGGTCAGGAGAGCGTGGAGGCCATGGAATTGGTTCGCCTCTACCAATCCATCGGTCACCGAATCTGTCGTTGAGAAGCGTACGAACACTTCGACTGAAATGTGCAGGAGCTCCATCGTGCATGAACCACATGCTGTGTCGTACTTGTAAAGGCACATGTTCTAGCAGCACAGGTAGAGTATCCTATGAAATCATGATAACGTGCTCCATTGAGCGTAGGTGGAAGAACATGTGGCCCAATCAAGACATCACCAACAATGCCTGCCCAAACGTTCACAGAAAATCTGTGTTATCTGTGTTGATGACGTGATTGCACAATTGCGTGCGGATTCTCGTCAGCCCACACATGTTGATTGTGAAAATTTACAATTTGATCACGTTGGAATGAAGCCTCATCCGTAAAGAGAACATTTGCACTGAAATGAGGACTGACACATTGTTGGATGAACCATTCGCAGAAGTGTACCCGTGGAGGCCAATCAGCTGCTGATACTGCTTGCACACGCTGTACATAGTACGGAAACAACTAGTTCTCCCGTAGAACTCTCCATACAGTGACGTGGTCAACGTTAGCTTGTACAGCAGCAACTTTTCTGACGCTGACTTTAGGGTTATCGTCAACTGCACGAAGAATTGCCTCGTCCATTGCAGGTGTCCTCGTCCTTCTAGGTCTTCCTGAGTCGCGAGTCATAGGCTGGAATGTTCAGTGCTCCCTAAGACGCCGATCAATTGCTTCGAACGTCTTCCTGTCGGGACACCTTCGTTCTGGAAATCTGTCTCGATACAAACGTACCGCACCACGGCTATTGCCCCGTGCTAATCCATACATCAAATGGGCATCTGCCAACTCCGCATTTGTAAACATTGCACTGACTGCAAAACCACGTTCGTGACGAACACTAACCTGTTGATGCTACGTACTGATATGCTTGATGCTACTACTGTAGAGCAATGAGTCGCATGTCAACACAAGCACCGAAGTCAACATTACCTTCCTTCAATTGGGCCAACTGGCGGTGAATCGAGGAAGTACTGTCTATACTGACGAAACTAAAATGAGCTCTAACATGGAAATTAAGCGTTTCCGGACACATGTCCACGTAACATCTTTTCTTTATTTGTGTGTGAGGTTTCCTGAAAGTTTGGCCGTACCTTTTTGTAACACCCTGTAGATCTGCCAGATCTCCACTTGCAACTTCACTGGGAGTTTGGTAATTGATAAAATGATGTGAAATTGATCTCCAGTTGCGACCAGTTTGTTTCTGCCTACCACCAGAGAGCGAGTACGCAACTCACATTTTTATATGTCTCATCTGGAAATTAGGGGTTCGTCCATGCACTGTTGCCTTAAGCCCTTGTACAGGGTGTTCAGAAATTCCTACACAAACTTCTAGGACTTATACAGGAGAGTAAGTGCATAATATTTTGAATAGCAATCCGCGTCTGGATACGTGCTATAGCAGTTTGAAAACATGATTGCTTAGTAAGTATGCAACAGGGTAGTCATGGTGAGGGGTGGTTACGTCGGTTCGGCTGATGTCATGCGACATCAATCCTCTCTCTCTCTCTCTCTCACTGATCCAGTTCGAGCCTCATTCACGTGTCTGTGAGTGTTAGAGCAACATGGCTACGTAAGTGTTTGCAGACTACACCTACGTAATCTTTCTGAATGGTGAAGCTCACGGTAAGGAAGAACTGCTCGTCGCCTTTATCACGATCGTTCTCCACAATGTCCTACTCCATTACATAGCCTTTTCGCCACAATTAGGCAACGGGGTCGAGAAAGGGCACAGCCACGGTCAGCAGGTGTGACTGTGGTGCTCCAAGGAATCGCCGCACACCGGAATTGGTTGAGGCCGTACTACATCATGTTGAAGAGAACTCGTCGTCGAGTCTACCGGCGATTTCTTTGGCTATTAATCAGTTGAACTGTAAAATAAGTCATGTACTTGGTTACGCCTAGTCAATTATTTGTAAAAGTGGTCGCGTTACCAACATGTTTCCAAATGTTTGTAGCACGGAAACGGTACGCTTCCGGAGATGGTTTCCAGTTCAAAATATTGTCGCAGAAAAGGCTGAGTAGCACAGTCACTGTAGTGTCGTGGTAATGATGCTAGACTATTGCATGGAGGGTCATGATTTCAAAACTCACCTGAACTGCAAAATTTTAATTGCTATATACGGTTCGAGTACATTCTAGAAGTATCCACAAATGTCAAGAATCATTGTACTGGAATGTTCTGTAACTATATATATATATATACAGGGTGAGTCGCGTAAGACGTAACACCCCCATTATTCCGGGGGCGATTGCACGTATCGACAAGCGGTGTTCGGCGAATCATAGCCGACCATGGGGCACATACTTTGGTACATGCACAATAATCACCACGTTTATATTGACCGAGATAATGAGGAAAGTACATGCTTTTTAAATGGGACGCTATACTTTTTTTGCCATCATTCGAACGCTCTGGAAAAGACGCGTATAGTGATGTAACGCATGTTGCTGTTGTGATTCAAACTTCGCTTAAAAGACGCTGGGAAATATTGTACGATTGAAGGTCGAGGCGGTCGGAAGCGGCTGCAGACTGTAAACACGCCTCGAGCGACCCGCGGGCCGAGTTGCCGTGCTCTATGCAGCATGCACGGCCTACGCTACGTAGGTAAATCCTCATCCGCCCTCTTTTAAGCAAAGTTTGAATCACAATAGCAACATGCGTTACATCACTATACGCGTCTTTTCCAGAGCTTTCGAATGATGCTAAAAAGAGTATAGCGTCCCATTAAAAAAAACATGTACTTGCCTCATTATCTCGGTCAATATAAACGTTGTGCTTGTTGTGCATGTAGCAACGAAAAAAAAAAAAGGTTCAAATGGCTCTGAGCACTATGGGACTTAACATCTTAGGTCATCAGTCCCCTAGAACTTAGAACTACTTAAACCTAACTAACCTAAGGACTACACACACATCCATGCTCGAGGCAGAATTCGAACCTGCGACCGTAGCAGTTCCGGACTGTAGCTCCTAGAACCGCACGGCCACCGCTGCCGGCATGTACCAACGTATGTGCCCCATAGTCCGCTATGTTTCGCCGAAAACCGCATGCCGATATCTGCAATCGCCCCCGGAATAAAGGGGGTGTTACGTCCTACGCGACTCACCCTGTATACCGTATGTGGTCTGGGCGGAGCTACTTCGCTCTTCGCTCTTGTATGAGCAAGTGCTGAATAAACCTTCGTTAAGTGAAGTTAGCGTTCATCATTCATCTAATTACACCTTCTTCTACGTGACATTATTCTGGTGCAGGCGCCGGGTATTGGACTTGTGATAGCGTACATTATCGATGACACAGTGGCTCCCATCAGGCCACGACAGAGCTGCCGTTGACGTGGCGAGAAACACGAGTTCGAGCCACATTGAATCTATCGGAGACAGAAATGGAGGACGTTACGATGACAGCAACTGTGCGCCACTACGTGAGACATCCTTACGGCTTCTCTGGTGACGCTGGCCAAGATCCAAACAAATGGCTGAAGGTGTATGAGCGTATAGCAAAATTTAACAAGTGGGATGAGACTGTGTGTTTGGCTAACGTATTTTTGTACTTGGAGGGCACTGCCAAGCAATGGTATGAGAACAACGAGGAGAAATTCAGAGGCTGGGAAGTGTTCCAGGCGGAACTGCGCAAGTATTTCGGCGACATACAACTGTGGAATTGCAAGGCTGAAGATAAATTAAAGTGTAGGGCACAGCGTCCAGGAGAAAGTGCAGCATCCTACATTCAAGACGTCTTGGAGCTGTGTAAAGTAGTGGACCCTAGAATGAAGGACGAAGATAAGGTTGCACATCCCATGAAGGGTGTTGCTGACGACATGTACGAAGCCCTACTCCTGCAGGAGGTTTTGACAGCAGACGACTTCATAAAGTTGTGCCAGTATATCGAGACAATGCATCAAAAAAGAATTACACGCAAGAAGTTTGAACGGCTTCCAAATGTCGTATCGATGTCTGTCATGGAGGAAGAAACTGATTCACAAGTGTTCTTCGTCAGATAGTGAGAGAGGAACGCTGCAGTCTGGAACCGCAAGACCGCTACGGTCGCAGGTTCGAATCCTGCCTCGGGCATGGATGTTTGTGATGTCCTTAGGTTAGTTAGGTTTAACTAGTTCTAAGTTCTAGGGGACTAATGACCTCAGCAGTTGAGTCCCATAGTGCTCAGAGCCATTTTTTTGAGAGAGGAAGTTGAGAAGGCACTTGGATTGCACAGCGAGCAAAAAACCGAGACGCTTCAAGAGATCATAAGGGAGGAAGTGGAACAGATATTGAACCTATCTCTCGTCCTTCATTTCCCTTTAAAACGGTGAAAAGTCGACACCCAGGCGAAGTTACGTTCTGAGCCGTGCTGCGGCTCGCGTTGGTGCTGTTGTATGTTTCCGTCCTCTGTTGAGGCCAGACTGTATCGTTTAGTTGACATGGTTGCGCTTGTTTGTATTCTTCTTGGGTTGACTGGCGCCACTTGATTTCGCAAGCGTTGCCTGTCCGCTAGTGGCAGCAGCGGCGTTATCGGTATGTAGTAACTGTGGCCCTATCTTTGGGGTGACGTCGTTGTTCTTTCAGGTCGTGTGAGTGAGCAGTGGGGTTGGGGCTCCGGAGGAGCCAAAGGGCAGTGCGAGAACGCGCTGGGACCACTGGCAGCACGCATGCACTGCTGGATTGAAGATATGTGGTCGCGAGGGTGCACGACCTAGTCGTCAACCGGATCCAACAAGCTTTAAGTTGAGTGGATTTTAATCCTAGCGGTGAAAACTCCACCACTGTGAGATCTCCGATTCTCCAGTGACTTGGGTTTGTGTTGCTGCTGGCAGTGTCGCCGAGACGAAGAGCGCTGCTGGCAGTGTCGCCGAGACGAAGAGCAGCGTGTGGAGTGCTTGGAGGAAGGCGGATCTAATTAGCTTTCCTCGACTTCTTGTTACTAATTGTCACATTCTATGTGTTACTATTTGTTAAGTTCAACCAGTGGTATTTTTCCTGCCTGGTGGCCGCTAATGCCCCAGTGACCTGGAGGTTATTGTATGTAACGGCAGTGTACGTTTCCTCGCCTAGCCGCTACTGTCCGGTAAGGCGTGTGGTTTTGACAGTTTCCGTGATTTGAAGGTCGGTTGGTGTTTCTTCAGCTCAGGTAGTAGTGGTTCCCTTCTCCTTTTGGACGCTCTAAGCACAGCATTCTGAGGACGTAGTGCTGGCCGCCGGTTCCGGATTTGGCGTGGTGTTCCATCGTTGCATTGGTTATTGGACGTTAGGTAGCTTCAGCAGATTACCATTAGTCATTCGTTAGACAGCCACTAGTCTGAGTTACCATCTTGTGAAGTGAATGCAACTCTTGGCTGCCTTTCTCATCGCTCGCGAAAGTGTTTTTGGCATCACTTACTCAGAGGTCGATTCCTGGAGCACTGTCTGTGAAGAGCCCTTGTGTTTTATTATTCTTTTATTATTTTATTATTGTATTACCAAGTTACCATCATTTGTCTCACCTGTTTGGTGATCAGTTGCTTGTCCTTTTGAGTTAACCTTGTTATTATATTTGCTGTTTTATTGCATGTTTCTAAATTTTTTAATATAATTGTCATTCTTGGCGTTACAGCAAGTTTAAACGGCTGTGCTACCAAGTTTACTATCATTTTGTCTCACCTGTTTGGTGATCAGTTGCCTGTCTGTTAAATTAACTTTTGGTATAGCCTTGCTATTTGACAGTATGTTTGTTAAATTTTTTTAATAATTGCCATTCTTGGCGTTAAAGGCCTTCAACCATGACTGTCGATACTTGTCTTAAAATTCTAATGTGGCAATTTTTTTAGCAGTTAACCTTTAAGACTTTGGTGATTTGTTTTCAATATTTTAATAATTGTAGTTTGTAAATTGCAACAAGTTAAACAATTCTTAATTTATTGCCATTAAGGCCTTCAGCCGTGAGTGTCGTTACTTGTCTTAAAATTTTAATTTGGCGATTGTAGTTTTGCAGCGAGCCTTAAGACCTTGGTCACTTGTCTTTATGTTTTAATAACTGTAATTGTAAGTTGCAGCAAGTTTAATCAGTTCTTAATTTATTGCCATAAAGAACTTCAGCTGTGAAACAATTCTTAAATTATTGCCATTATTTTAATTAGTTGTTGGTTTTGAATAAATTGTGTATGATTAAAAGAAAAGCCAACCAATAGTAAATAATTACGGCCCCGTCCACAATCGTAACCGAATCCTGCCTTCCTTGAACACCAGATCTCACGTTCCTGCAATGCCGCATGAGGAACCTGTTTGGGCACCAAGGAAGATTGACGTCTGGAGGACCCAAGATAACCGACCAGTATGTTTCCACTGCGGACGACCGGGACATGTGGTGCGCCATTGTCGAGGAAGGCGGCGGGTATTTGATGACGCCCGCACCAGAAGACAGCAGACCGACCTTAGTTGACGCCAACACCGGGACGACGAAGATGAACAAGAAGATGTGGGTGCAGGACGACGTAAGTCACAATCGCCACAAGCTAGCCACTGGAAAGGACGCTCCCCAACACGCCGATCAAGGTCTCTATCGCCGTTTAGAAGCTCCAGCTGATTACCTAGCCGTCGCAACCTGGAAAACTAAAGGGTGTGACCTTCCTTGGAGGTGAGCCCGCCGAAGAGAAAAATCCTCCGCCGTCGATCACTACAAAAATGATAGGAAACTACGTCGATATCCTCATGGATGACCGACCAGCCCAAGCTACTGTGGACTCTGCAGCATCATACTAAGTCATTTCGGAGAAGTACCGTCGCCAGTTGCAGAAAGCCGTTTCCGCCGACAGAAAAACATCTCTGCTGAAGGTGACTAATGGAAAATGTGTAAAACCTACAGGAAGATGTGTCATTCGTGTATGTATTAGTGGCCATATACAGTCCTTAGAATTTATCGTCTTACAAGAGTGAAGTCATGACGTCATTCTCGGATGGGACATTTTGAAAGCTTCTCAGGCAATTATAGATTGTGGCCGCACGAAGATTATGCTAGAGGAGATGAGATACTGTGGACAGGAAGATGCGCATCCGAGTGTGTAGAGACTATGTGTGTTGGATGAAGTGATCATTCCTACAGTCAGCGTTAGAAAGGTAACTGTCATGTGTCATGCTGTGCATGAAACCATGGATCTTGTAGTGGAATTTACGAGAAGCATACCACTGAAGAATAACTTGGTCATCACAGCCTCTGTCGTCTCGTTTAAGAACGGACTCGGTGAATTGTGGATACTTAACGGTAAAAGTTTTTCACTCGAATCTTGTGGCAGAGTAAACCGGCAGTGCAACATAACTCATCACATGACGACTGCCTACCATCCGCAAACTAACGGACTTAAAGAACGCCTTAATAAGACCTTGGCCAACATGCTATCAATGTTCGTCAATGTTGAGCAGAGCAAGTGGGATGAGGTGCTACCTTTCGTGACGTTGGCCTGCAACACCGCCAAACAAGACACCACAGGATTTACGCTATTTTTCCTGGTGAGGCGACTAAAATGATGGACACTGTGTTTCCGTTACATCTTGATGACGTGAACGACGACATCGGCCAGGTGTTAACCAGAGCTGAGGAAGCTCGGCAGCTAGGTCTACTCCGCACGCTGCAGGCTCAAGAAAACGATCGCCGAAGGTATGACGCGAGCCACCGGCCCTGTTGTCTACCACCCCGGTAACCTCGTCTGGATCTTCACTCCTGTTCGGAAGGTTGGTCTCTCTGAGAAGCTGCTCGGGCGCTACTTTGGACCTTATAAGGTTGTAAGACAGTTGTCTGATGTTACTTATGAAGTTGAAGGTTTCGACCCCGACACAAGGCGACGATATATCAAAGATACGGTCCACGTCCTTCGAATGAAGCCCTATAAGGATCCTGCAACCCAGCGTAAATTCGAAGCTCCAGCGACAGGCAACAAGTGGAAAGGTGAAGAAGAGCGTAGCGGCAAGGGAAATTCTAAGAAGATCACCGCCAGGGCGAACATCAGTCATCGGGAGTCGGAGTATGCATGACCGATGGCTCGTTCTCGGACTAGGACGACGCAACACCGAGACGCTGATCTCTTAAGGAGGGAGCAATGTCGCAGGAGACTATGAGCGGTACAGTCACTGTAGTGTAGTTGTAATGGTACTAGAGTATTTCATGGAGGGTCGTGAGTTCATAACTCACTTCGACTGTAAAATTTTAATTTCTATATTCGGTTCGAGTACATTTAGAAGACTCCACAAACGTCAAGAATCATTGTACTGGAATATTCTGTAACTGTATATATACCGTACGTGTTCTGGGCGGAGGCAATTCGCTCTGCGCTCTTGTTTGTGCAAGTGCTGAATAAACCTTCGTTAAGTGAAGTCAGCGTTCGTCATTCATCTAATTACACCTTCTTCTACGTGACAATATTATCTACTCTTTCTCCTCTGCAAGTCCTAGAAGTTTGTAACGGGTATTTCTGAGTACCCAGTCGAAACATCGATCTTTCGCAAGACACATTTAACAACCAGTGAAAATTTCATAAGCAACATAAGTAAATGAATGGATTAAGGAAGAAGGAGTACTGCAGGCACTAAGAGACGGATAGTTGTTTGATGGGGTTTATAAATAGAGAGTGTAAATTTTTAGTCGATACCGATGCACTTGTATCTGTGATTACTTTAGACCTCATGGATAGGAGAGGACTAGGGACTCCAAAGTATAAATTACGTGGACGGGAAATAATGATTTTATATCATTGGGGATAACACAGCTCGTTTTTAGGAACTGTAGAGTTTCGTGGTTATACTGAAGTGTTCCAACTGTGGGACAAGAGTGTTCCGCGATTCTCGGACTTGACCTGCTGGAGAGCTGTGATCTTTAAAGGGAGCCAAAGTGCAGCTATGCTGCAAGGCTCGGTTCATAATGACTGAACGTGTCCTTCTTATTCTGCTATGTTCACTTAACAGGCTGTTAAATGCTGCGTCGTTTTCTCGCTGTGTGGTCTCATAAAAGAGATACAGTCTCTTCCTGCGTCCGCATCTGTCTCTGTCATGACATGAATTCGCCTGTGGCAACGTGAATGAGTTTTAATAAACTTTTTCTAATTCCTACCCCTTACTGTTCTAGAATAATCGCGCAGGAGTATGGATAGGCTAACCACAGAATTAAAATTCACTGTCAATTTGTTCAGGCCAATCAAAAAGTTACTTCGATTGATGACCTTTCACAGGTTGATGTTTAAGAGGAGTACTTATGGTGGAATTGGTCAAAACTCACCTGAATAATCTGATGCGTCATTTGCGATTAATTCCAATTGAAAGTGTAGTTTTTATTATTTCAAAGCTAATAGTGCAAGTGTAAAAAAAAAATCACTTATTCTGCACTGACGTCCTTTCTAGGCGGTTACCCAACTCCCACTAGGTGAATACCAGGCTGGTTCCCATGTTCCGCTTCAGACACACGTTACGCAAATATTTAGACCACCTATGTCAGACATAAATAGTGAAACACTAGCTAACAGTAGGTGAAGAAGCTCGGAGAGATGAAATAGGGAGGGCAGCAGAGGATCACATAGATCAAACGGCAAGGTCTAGAAGAAATCTTTGGATACCACAGGAAATACTGAGTGACGAATGGAGAAAACACAAACATAAAGCAAGTGAAAAGGTTACACACGTCAAAAAATGAAACTAATGGTAAGGCAAAAATGGCTAAAGGAAAATGCAAGACTTTTAAAGTACGTATGGGAATGAGAGAGGTCACATTTAGGAAAATTAAAGAGACTTTTGAAGAAAGGCTCGTGTAGTACTCGTGCTTTGAGGTTCCGTGCAAAGTTGATTTTTATAGACACCGAGGTGACAAAAGTCGTGGGACACCTCTCAGTAATATTTCCGACCGCCCTTTTGCCGGGCGTAATGCAGCAGCTCGCCGTGGCGAGGACATCACAAGTCATTCGAAGTTCCCTGCAGGGTTGAGCTATGCTTCTCCTATAGCCGTCGATAATTGCAAAAGTGTTGTCTGTATGCAGGATTTTGTGCACGAACTGGCCTCTCGATTATGTTCTATAAATTTTCGGGTGGGTTTCATGTCGGCGATCTGGATGGCCAAATCGTGCACCCGAACTGTCTAAAATGTTCTACAAACCAATTGAGAACAACTGTGGCCTGGCAACATAGCACATTGTCATCCGTAAAAATTCCATCGTTGTTTGTGGGCATGGAGTCCATGAATGGCTGCAAATGGTCTCCAGCCTGACCAACATTTCCAGACAGCGATCGGTCCATTTGGACCAGAGGACTCAGTCCATTCCACGTAAACATAGCCCACATCGTTAAGGAGCCATCACCAGCTTGCACAGTGTCTTGTTGACATCTTGGGTCCATGGTTTCATGGGATCTGCGCCTCGCTCGAATACCTGCCATCAGCTCCCACCAACTGAAATTAGGGCTCATCTGACCAGGCCACAGTTTTTCAGTCTATGGTCGAACCGATATGGTCGCGCACCCAGGAGAGACGCTGCAGGCGATGTCTCGCTGTTAGCAAATGCACTTTCGACGGTCGTCTGCTGCCATAGCCCATTAACAAGAAATTTCGCCAGACTGTCCTAACGGATACGTTCCTCGTACGGGCCACATTGACTTCTGCGGTTTTTTTCACGCAGTGTTACTTGTCTGTTAGCAGTTTCCACACTAAGCAAACGCCTCTGCCCTCGGTCGTTAAGTGAAGGCCGTCGGCTACAGCTTTGTTGATGGTGAGAAGTAATGCCTGAAATTTGGTATTCGCAGTACACACGTGACACTGTGGATCTCGGAATATTGAGTTCCATAACGATTTCTGAAATGGAATGTCCCATGCGTCTAGCTCCAACTACCATTTAGAATTTATTAATTCTCGCCTTGCCGCCGTAAAAAGGAAAACTTTTCACATGAATCACCCGAGTACAAATGACAGCACCGCCAATGCACAGCCCTTGTGTACGCGATACTCCCTCCATCTGTATGTGTGCAACCAGGAGCCAGACGCAGTAACTAGCAGCTGATGTGCACTTCTCCTGACTCCCTCACTAAGTTCACACAGTGTAACATTTTAAAAAAGCCACTTATTGAAACTTAGTACACTACTGGCCATTAAAATTGCTACACCACGAAGATGACGTGCTACAGACGCGAAATTTAACAGACAGGAAGAAGCTGCTGCGATATGCAAACGATTAGCTTTTCAGAGCATTCACATAAGGTTGGCCCCGGTGGTGACACCTACAACGTGCTGACATGAGGAAAGTTTCCAACCGATTTCTCATACACAAACAGCAGTTGACCGGCGTTGGTTGGTGAAACGTTGTTGTGATGCCTCGTGTAAGGAGGAGTAATGCGTACCATCACGTTTCCGACTCTGATAAAGGTCGGATTGTACCATATCGCGATTGCGGTTTATCGTATCGCGACATTGCTGCTCGCATTGGTCGAGATCAGATGACTCTTAGCAGAATATGGAATCGGTGGGTTCAGGAGGGTAATACGGAACGCCGTGCTGGGTCCCAACGGCCTCGTAACACTAGCAGTCGAGATGACAGGCATCTTATCCGCATGGCTGTAACGGATCGTCCAGCCACGTCTCGACCCCTGAGTGAACACATGGGGACGTTTGCAAGACAACAACCATGTGCACAAACAGTTCAACGACGTTTGCAGCAGCATGGACTATCAGCTCGGAGACCATGGCTGCGGTTACCCGCGACGCTGCATCACAACGAACCTGGGTGCACGAATGACAAATCGTCCTTTTTCGGATGAATCCAGGTTCTGTTTACAGCATCATGATGGTCGCATCCGTGTTTGACGACATCGTGGTGAACGCACATTGGAAGCGTGTATTCGTCATCGCCATACTGGCGTATGACCCGGCGTGATGGTATGGGGTGCCATTGGTTACACGTCTCGGTCACCTCTTGTTCGCAGTGACGGCACTTTGAGCAGTGGGCGTTACATTTCACATGTGTTACGACCCGTGGCTCTACCCATCATTCGATCCCTGCGAAGCCCTGCATTTCAGCAGGATAATGCACGACCGCATGTTGCAGGTCCTGTACGGGCCTTACTGGATACAGAAAATGTTCGACTGCTGCCCTGGCCAGCACATTCTCCAGATCTCTCACCAATTGAAAACGTCTGGTCAATGGTGGCCGAGCAACTGGCTCGTCACAATACGCCGGTCACTACTCTTGATGAACTGTGGTATCGTGTTGAAGCAGCATGGGCAGCTGTTCCTGTACACGCCATCCAAGTTCTGTTTGACTCAATGCCCAGGCGTATCAAGGCCGTTATTACGGCCAGAGATGGTTGTTCTGTGTACTGATTTCTCAGGATCTGTGCACCCAAATTGCATGAAAATGTAATCACATGTCAGTTCTAGCATAATATATTTGTCCAATGACTACCCGTTTATCATCTGCATTTCCTCTTGGTGTAGCAATTTTAATGGCCAGTAGTGTAACAACAAGCTTACAAACAGGGGATATGCAGGGTAAACGGTTTCCTGAATACTTAAAATCCAGAAATATAAGAGCTCTGAAAATTTTACAATGTTGACAGGACTATTATTCTTCAGAATATAGAACAGAAACAGATAACATTAAGGGGGGTAGGACGTCAAACGGGCCGACTTGGAGCAGGAGAGGCATCACAGGACATTTTACTTTCTACTGTCTATACTTTTACAAATAAATTCATAAAACTTTGTCAGGATGATCAGGAAGGATTCAGGATTCACACTCATAGCAGTGTAAGTGCAAAAACATAACAAAATAATTTTTTTTAGATATGAAGTTTCATCATTTTTTCACTTACTGTTGGCTGCATTTGTTGCTATAGGTACATTTTTCTTCACAAGTAAGAGAGATTCTTTGATGAATTTCGCGCAGCATACAAACCATACTTACAGGTGTATGAAACTCTAGAATTTTCCAAATCTATTAAAAAATGCGGTAAAAAGTGAGATAATTAACTACAAAATTTGATTTTTTTCTAAACGTAAAGTTTAAAACGTAACAGCTCATTCATTTTTTCATAAATTAAATAGACTCTAGAGTTTTAGACACCTGTAAGTATGGTTTGTATGCTGTTCAAAATTCATCGAACAGTCTCTCTTACTTATGAAGAAAAGTGTACCTATAGCAACAAATGCAGCCAACAGTAAGTGAAAAAATGATGAAATTTCACATGTAAACAAAATTATTTTGTTATGTTTTTGAAATTCCGCTGCTACGAGTGTGAATCCTGAATCCTTCCTGGTCATGCTGACAAAGTTTTATGAATTTACTTGTAAAAGTATAGACAGTAGAAAGTAAAATGTCCTGTGGTGCCTCTCCTGCTCCAAGTCGGCCCGTTTGACGTCCTACCCCCCTTAAGAAAGCTATCAGTTTTAACTAATAAAATCAGTAAAATTATTGATCCATAGAAAACACAAGGCAGAAATTAGTAAATTTACGTGAATGAGGTTTAGAAAAATACAGTCTGAAGTTTGTCAAGCTGGAAAAGCAAAGAACAGGCCCCAATCAAACCCAAGTTCGAAAGGCCTCTGTTACGACCAGAAAACAATAGAAACGCTGTGCCTCATACTTTTTATAAAGTTGGAAACAATACTAAGACTAGATTGCACTGCCCTGTCCTTGCAGATGCTGATGACACTTGGAAACCAGTCAGTGCTAGCCAGGATTTGTCTCGCCACACACCAGACACTGTTTGCAGAACACGGAAACATTGAAAGCAAATGTTCAGTAACGCTCTCACCAATTTTGATTCATCGGGGATGGCAGTCCGAGCATGAAATGGAGTCGGCAACGGCAAATTCCTTAGACGGTCCAGCCTCTGTCCGCTACTAGCCCATGCTCTCGGTCGCCTTGTAACTGTCCTCAGTAGTCCGAAATCCAACGCAGAATGAACGTCAGCCTGCAAGTTGAGCCCTGTAAAAACCGGCAGGCAGACAGGTGGCACATTCATTTTCACAAAATGAAGAAAACCGCAACAGTTGTTGCGCCAGTAACATTTTATTGCGCCACTATGTTACAACTATGAATAAGAAGACATTAAAAAACGAAAATGTTACAGCAAATTGATGACCGGGTATTACCCACAAAAGATTAAAAGATCTAAGGTTGTCTTCCACCCTACACTGTCTGAGGACCAAAAGTTCCGTGTCCCACTTTATAAAATAGTGACCCTAAGAAGTTATCAAAACGAAAAAAATACCTTAGAAAATCACCGTTAGAATCACAGAACACATAAGAAATACTAAAAAAAGGGAAAAAGATCACACAGTAATGAAAGACGCTTACGTAGAAACCTGACAGTAACCACCTTCTTGCTCATCTGGCTGTACTAACAGGGAAACCATAAATAGCTGAGGGCAGAGACCAGTGAATGCGCGAGCCTCACGTGATACAAAGTTGTTGTGGTAAGTGATTAATTTAAAGCCGAGAGCGGCAAAACCAAATAATGGAGTAAGGAAGGGTGTGAGAAAGGGTGTAAGACAGGGATGTAGTCTTTCACCCCTACTGTTCAATCTGTATATCGAAGAGGCAATGATGAAAATAAAAGAAAGGTCCAGGAGTCGGATTAAAATTCAGGGTAAAAGGATATCAATTATATGATTCGCTGATGACATTGCAATCCTGAGTGAAAGTGAAGAAGAATTACAGGATCTGCTGAATGGAATGAACAGTGTAATGAGCACAGAATATGGATTGAGAGTAAATCGAAGAAAGACGAAAGTAATGAGAAGTATCAGAAATAAGAACACAGAGAAACTTAACATCAGGATTGATGGTCACGAAGTAGATGAAGTTAAGGAATTCTGCTACCTAGGCAGCAAAATAACCAACGACGAACGGAGCAAGGAGGACAAAGAAAAGTCTACTAGTATCACACATAGGCCTTAATCTGAGGAAGAAATTTCGGAGAAATAAACATGCACGTTGGGGAAACAGGAACAGAAGACAATCGTAGCATTCGAGATGTGGTGATACAGACGAATGTTGAAAATTACGTGGACTGATAAGGTAAGGAATGAGGAGGGTCTGCGTAGTATCGGAGAGGAAAGGAGTATGTGGAAAATACTGACAAGGAGAAGGAATAGGATGATAAGATACCTGTTAAGATTTCAGGGAGTGACTAGAGGAAGCTGTAGAGGGCAAAAACTGTAGAGGAAGACAGAGACTGGAATACATTCAGGAAATAATTGAGGACATAAGTTGCAAGTGTTACTCTGAGATGAAGGGGTTGGCGCAGGAGAGGAATTTGTGGCAGGCTGCGACAAATCAGTCATGAGAATGATGACAAAAAATGCTGCATGAATTACTAACTTAATGACTAAACATTTCGGAAAAAATATGCTGGAACAATGTTAGCAGTCAAAAGTTTTCTTCCAGTCTTCCCTGAAACATAACCATGATATGGGATCATAGAAAACTTAACATTGCTCTTTCGTTCACCTGGAGTGACAGAGATGCCGTTCTGTCTTTTGGCCACTTTCATTTGTATTCTATTATTCATTTTATCGACCATAGTTGCAGACTAACCATTCCGTACGGCAATACATCTAGTTATACCCAGTTCCCTATCATATGCTTCAGACTAAAACGGAACGTAATTTAATCTGCCAAAGAGGGACCTAAAGGCAGCAATTTTGTGCTTGTATAGGTGGTTAGAAGCCGCACGCAGACTAAGTCAGTAGTGGACTCCTTTCTGTAAATAGAGAGAATTCAGTCGTGGTTGCAATGAAGATGGATTTATTGGTTCTTCATCTGTGACGCATTTCGCCTACTTGAAAGGCGTACTCAAATAATCGAATTATGGGTTAACAACTCATAGTTCGATTGTCTGAAGATGCATTTCAATACAGGTGAAACGCTTCGAAAATTAGTAACTAATAAATCCATCTTTATTGCAACCACGACTGGCTTTCTCTTTAAAATTACCACAGTTGCCGTACCGGTGCTATAGAGTTTGGAAATGGAGTAGAATGATTTTCCTTTCTTTGTTTATCATGTTCTAATCTACGCCCATTTAACGCGATTTTCAAATATAATTACGATAATGTCCCATTGAACTGAAAAGCTAATCTTTCCACGGAATCCGTTCACTCTTTGTGAAAAGTGACGCATTCTCACTACCCTTGTGGACTACAAAAACATCATCTACATAACGCTTCAAACATACAGTCTTATTAGCCTTTTTGTAACTGCTACAGATAAAAGTAGGACATCACGCATAAGAGTAGCTCCTGTATTTTTCCGAGTGTTCAGCAGACAGATTGGATTGTATGATTCAGAGTTGTGGGATTTCATTTTCTTTTTTAAATTAACATAAGAAAAGCAAAAGTACTAATGAGTAGTTGAATTGATAGCATCGAAAAACGTAACATCAGACTTTGAGGAGCACTTTGTAGATGACGTGAAAGGACTCTGCTATCTTCAAAGCAAAATGAAACGTGACGAAACAAGGAGGACTTAAGAAGCCAAATGGCACAGCCAAAGAGAGCATTGCTCATCAAAAGATGTCTACTCCCATCTAACATAGGTCTTAATTTGGTAAAGGAGTTTCTGAGAACGTTTCTCTGAAGCACAGAATCGTATGGAAGCAAATAATGGACGGTGGGAAAACCAAAGAAGAAGAGAACCATAGCTTTTTAGACAAGATGCTACAGAAGGTTGCTGAAAATAAAATGAACTCAAAAATAAGAATCGATGTTTTCCGTAGAATCGGCGAGGAAGGGGATGCACTTAAAACACTGACAAGGAACGGGACAGGACGATAGAGCACTTGTTAAGACAGTATAGAATAATTTCCAGCGTACTAAAGGAGGCCGTATGGTGCAAAAACTGTAGCGGAAGACAGAGACTGAAATATTTGATAGGAATAATTGATGAACGTCGGTATGTTGTTGTTGTGGTCCTCAGTCCTGAGACTGGTTTGATGCAGCTCTCCATGCTACTCTATCCTGTGCAAGCTTCTTCATCTCCCAGTACCTACAGCAACCTACATCCTTCTGAATCTGCTTGGTGTATTCATCTCTTGGACTCCCTCTATGATTTTTACCCTCCACGCTGCCCTCCAGTACCAAATTGGTGATCCCTTGATGCCTCAGAACATGTCCTACGAATCGATCCCTTCTTCTAGTCAAGTTGGGCCACAAACTCCTCTTCTCCCCAATTCTATTCAATACCTCCTCATTAGTTATGTGATCTACCCATCTCATCTTCAGCATTCTTCTGTAGCACCACATTTCGAAAGCTTCTATTCTCTTCTTGTCCAAACTATTTATCGTCCATGTTTCACTTCCATACATGTCTACACTCCATACAAATACTTTCAGAAATGACTTCCTGGCACTTAAATCTATACTCGATGTTAACAAATTTATCTTCTTCAGAAACGCTTTCCTTGCCGTTGCCAGTCTACATTTTATATCCTCTCTCCTTCAACCATCATCAGTTATTTTGCTCCCAAAATAGCAAAACTCCTTTACTACTTTAAGTGTCTCATATCCTAATCTAATAACCTCAGCATCTCCCGACTTAATTCGACTTCATTCCATTATCCTCGTTTTGCTTTTGTTGATGTTCATCTTATATCGACCTTTCAAGACGCTATCCATTCCGTTCTACTGCTCTTCCAAGTCCTTTGCTGTCTCTGACAGAATTACAATGTCATCGGCGAACCTCAAGGTTTTTATTTCTTCTCCATGGATTTTAATACCTACTCCGAATTTTTCTTTTGTTTCCTTCACTGCTTGCTCAATATACAGATTGAATAACATCGGGGAGAGGCTACAACCCTATCTCACTCCCTTCCCAACCACTGCTTCCCATTCATGCCCCTCATCTCTTATAACTGCCATTTGGTTTCTGTACAAATTGTAAATAGCCTTTCGCTCCCTGTATTTTACCCCTGCCACCTTCAGAATCTGAAAGAGAGTATTCCAGTCAACATTGTCAAAAGCTTTCTCTAAGTCTACAAATGCTAGAAATTAGGTTTGCCTTTCCTTAATCTAGCTTCCAAGATAAGTCGTAGGGTCAGTATTGCCTCACGTGTTCCAATATTTCTACGGAATCCAAACTGTTCTTCCCCGAGGTCGGCTTCTACTAGTTTTTCCATTCGTCTGTAAAGAATTCGCGTTAGTATTTTGCAGCCGTGACTTATTAAACTGATAGTTCGGTAATTTTCACATCTGTCAACACTTGCTTTCTTTGGGATTGGAATTATTATACTCTTCTTGAAGTCTGAGGGTATTTCGCCTGTCTCATACATATTGCTCACCAGATGGTAGACTTTTGTCAGGACTAGCTCTTCCAAGGCTGTCAGTAGTTTTAATGGAATGTTATCTACTACCGGGGCCTTGTTTCGACTCAGGTCTCTCAGCGCTCTGTCAAACTCTTCACGTAGTATCATATCTCCCATTTCGTCTTCATCTACATCCTCTTCCATTTCCATAATATTGCCCTCAAACACATCGCCCTTGTATAGACTCTCTATATACTCCTTCCACCTTTCTGCTTTCCCTTCTTTGCTTAGTACTGGGTTTCCATCTGAGCTCTTGATATTCATGCAAGTGGTTCTCCTTTCTCCAAAGGTCTCTTTAATTTTCCTGTAGGCAGTATCTATCTTACCCCTAGTGAGATAAGCCTCTACATCCTTAAATTTGTCCTCTAGGCATCCCTGCTTAGCCATTTTGCACTTCCTGTCGATCTCATTTTTGAGACGTTTGTATTCCTTTTTGCCTGTTTCATTTATTGCATTTTTATATTTTCTCCTTTCATCAATTAAATTCAATATTTCTTCTGTTACCCAAGGATTTCTACTAGCCCTCGTCTTTTTACCTACTTAATCCTCTGCTGCCTTCACTACTTCATCCCTCAAAACTATCCATTCTTCTTCTACTGTATTTCTTTCCCCCATTCCTGTCAATTATTCCCTTATGCTCTCCCTGTAACTCTGTACAACCTCTGGTTTAGTCAGTTTATCCAGGTCCCATCTCCTTAAATTCCCACCTTTTTGCAGTTTCTTCAGTTTTAATCTACAGTTCATAACCAATAGATTGTGTTCAGAATCCACATCTGCTCCTGGAAATGTCTTACATTTTAAAACCTGGTTCCTAAATCTCTGTCTTACCATTATATAAGCTATCTGAAACCTGTCAGTATCTCCAGGCTTCTTCCATGTATACAACCTTCTTTTATGATTCTTGAACCAAGTGTCAGCTATGATTAAGTTGTGCTCTGTGCAAAATTCTACCAGGCGGCTTCCTCTTTCATTTCTTACCCCCAATCCATATTCACCTACTACGTTTACTGCTCTCCCTTTTCCTACTACCGAATTCCAGTCACCCATGACTATTAAATTTTCGTCTCCCTTCACTATCTGAATAATTTCTTTTATTTCATCATACATTACTTCAATTTCTTCGTCATCTGCAGAGCTAGTTGGCATATAAACTTGTACTACTGTAGTAGGCGTGGGCTTCGTGTCTATCTTGGCCACAATAATGCGTTCACTATGCTGTTTGTAGTAGCTTACCCGCATTCCTACTTTTTTATTCATTATTAAACCTACTCCTGCATTACCCCTATTTGACTTTGTATTTATAACCCTGTATTCGCCTGACCAAAAGTCTTGTTCCTCCTGCCACCGACGTCGGTATATGTGGTCCTTTGAGATGAGGGGAATTTAAGTCGGATCTCATCAAACCAGTCAGATGACTGTCGAAAAAAAGTATGAAATCCAAAGAGTTTAGTTTCGGCAGACCCTATACATTAGCACAGTTTGACTTTATCAATCCACTGAAAGGAGATGGCCTAGAATTTAACGTCTCCTTTGGGCCCCGGTTGGAGGATAGCAGGGTAAAACTATACCACGGGCTTATCAAGACACCTAACCCGGCATTCATTTGAACCAATTTAGCGAAACCGTGGATAATTTAATTCAGGATTTGAACTGATCTATATCAAGATGGGTATCTTAATCACCGACCCAAGTGTTGAAAGAACCGTTTCACTCAGGCTGCTTACGCGTCCTTCTTCGTCCGTAGTTCTCGCTAGTGTCCCAAGGAAATCATGACGACAGGAAGGTGTTCTTCGTGCTGGGGAAATGGGATCCGAAATTTATGTGGTGCACAAATTCTAAGCAAGAGAACACAGGTGAAGTTCGCTTTGGACCACAACACTGACGTTTTACGCGATGTCTAGCCGAAGAAATGAAATACGATTTCAGGTAGTAGAAACGGTTTTCGATTCAGCGATCCGGAAAACTCGAATTGTCTGCGATACTACTGCGATGCTTTGCTGCTATACCTCTTGCTGAAGTTCTTGCAACTGCACACATTTCGCATGCTCCAGCGCATATGTGTGCCGAAATTTCACGGGACGCCCACGCATTCGTCTTTCCCTAAGACGCATGAAAAATGCGTGTTTTTCATTGATGTATTTCACGTTTGTCACAGAGATACAGATGTTTTGATAATAAACGGGTTATATATATTCGTCGGGATCCAGAGAGACGGTTTTCAGTAATAACTACAGTTTAACGAAGGCCGATTTCATCTAAATAATGTTTAGGTGTATGAAACCTGTCTTATTGAATTCTGTTACCCTTTTTGTCCTGTCAAGCCTACGCGTAAGGTTGTTGTGTGCAGTTTATTTTCGAGACTAGTGACAGAGAAGTGTTACAAAATGTACGTCGAAAATCTACAGTTTAAGGTCTCGTCGAAGCTGGAGTGAACAGAAATAGGTTTTTAGCTCAGGTGTGAAAACTGGATGAAAGAATAAGTCCATTATTTATGGTGTTAATCCAGAGTTCGCTTGAAGCGAATAACGAAACGATGGCTGACCTAGTCAACATGACCAGACAACTGTCGCGTCATGTGAAACTTGCGAATTTCTCACATGACATTATAACAAATCAAGATTTTAGGATTCCTTTGTCAACTGTAGTTTGTGATACTATCCTCAATTTAACGAAAACTGCGATCTGATCTCTTCTTTCAGCAATATTTATTTTAATTGCAGTTATCAGGTACGGGCCTCATGTCTACTGGACCAACGCGTTATACTGAAGTGTTTAAGAAATTTCCGTACGTTTCCAAATTATTTCGTAGCATGTTAAATCATTATTTGTGTCTTTCAGTGTAAAAATTTTGGTCAGTCAAGTAATTATCCTACAGATTTAACTTTATCTGAGCTATAATAAATGCCACATGCATCAAATACTTGTTCAAATGGAGGAGATTAGTGTTTAACGTCCCGTCGACAACGAGGTCATTAGAGACGGAGCGCAAGCTCGGGTGAGGGAATGATGGGGAAGGAAATCGGCCGTGCCCTTTCAAAGGAACCATCCCGGGATTTTCCTGAAGCGATTTAGGGAAATCACGGAAAACCTAAATCAGGATGGCCGGAGACGGGATTGAACCGTCGTCCTCCCGAATGCGAGTCCAGTGTGCTAACCACTGCGCCACCTCGCTCGGTGTGTTCAAATGGAAATTTAGTGTTTACTGAATAGAAAACTGTCATTATGGTTTTAAAATTCAATAACCATTTTTCGCAAATAGTTCAGTATTTTGTAACAGCTAAATATATACTGTTCTTTACACATACCATATTTTAGAATCCAAACATTTCTGTTTTGTAAATTTAAAAACTAACTTTTACCATTATTTTATTGATTTGATTTTTGCAGGAGTAAGAAGAGATAAGAGCACTTGCCCGCGAAAGGAAAAGGTCTAGAGTTCGAGTCTCGGTCCGGCACACAGTTTTAATCTGCCAGGAAGGTTTAAAAAGAGATAAGTTTACATAAAGTTATTAATAATACAAAAACTGGGCGTTATCTCAACCTCCAGTTTGATGCACAGAAGCTTTTAGAAGATTATGGACGTACTATTGTTTCATACATACCTTAGGATTCGCGTCAAAGGGTGCACTTCAGTTCAGACACTTATTGTTAGCACCCAGTATGTGTCAATCAGACCGCGCACAGAAAATATCTTTTGCTGCTATGACAAAGAGTGTGCGCAAATTGTTCTCTTCTGTATTAAATCTGTGTGTGTGTGTGTGTGTTTTACCATGTGAACCAAGGTGCTTGTTAACTATCTTGTGATGAGAAACTTCAAAATAAAATAAATGTCAAAGTTAAAACTGAACTTTGTGCTTCATTCTTACACAACCAAAAATCCTGATTAAATGTATTTTAACCAAATTTTTGTTGGGCAACATCCGCTGGACGCTGATGCCAAACTCAAGGTAAGTACTCATGTAACAATCTTCTCTTCGAAAATTGAAAAGAAACTCATAATAGTGACGTTCACTAGAAAGGCTGAACGAAATTTTAGTAGCATATCCAAGGGGATTTTTATAATATAATGCAAGCAGTCAGATAGATACATTATTCCTGTTGTTGTTGTGGTCTTCAGTCCTGAGACTGGTTTGATGCAGCTCTCCATGATACTCTATCCTGTGCAAGCTTCTTCATCTCCCAGTACCTATTGCAGCTTACATCCCTCTGAATCTGCTTAGTGTATTCATCTCTTGGTCTCCCTCTACGATTTTTACCCTCCACGCTGCCCTCCAATACTAAATTGGTGATCCCTTGATGCCTGAAAATATGTCCTACGAATCGATCCCTTCTTCTAGTCAAGTTGTGCCACAAATTTCTCTTTTCCCCAATTCTTTACAGTACCTCCTCATTAGTTATGTGATCTACCCATCTAATCTTCAGCATCCTTCTGTAGCACCACAATTCGGAAGCTTCTATTCTCTTTTTGTCTCAACTATTTATCGTCCACGATACACTTCCATACTTGTCTACACTCCATACAATACTTTCAGAAAGGACTTCCTGACACTTAAATCTATACTCGATGTTACCAAATTTCTCGTCTTCAGAAACGCTTTCCTTGCCATTGCCAGTCTACATTTTATATCCTCTCTACGTCTATACAAGGGCGATGTTCTTGAGGACAATATTATGGAAATGGAAGAGGACGTAGATGAAGATGAAATGGGAGATATGATTCTGCGTGAAGAGTTTGACAGAGCACTGAAAGACGTATGTCGAAACAAGGCCCCAGGAGTAGACAACATTCCATTAGAACTACTGATAGCCTTGGGAGAGCCATCCCTGACAAAACTCTAGCATCTGGTGAGCAATATGTATGAGACAGGCGAAATACCCTCAGACTTCAAGAAGAATATAATAATTCCAATCCCAAAGAAAGCAAGTGTTGACAGATGTGAAAATTACCGAACCATCAGTTTAATAGGTCACGGTTGCAAAATACTAACACGAATTCTTTACAGACGAATGGAAAAACTGGTAGAAGCCGACCTCATGGAAGATCAATTTGGATTCCGTAGAAATGTTGGAACATGTGAGGCAATACTGACCCTACGACTTATCTTGGAAGCTAGATTAAGGAAAGGCAAACCTACGTTTCTAGCATTTGTAGACTTAGAGAAAGCTTTTGACAATGTTGACTGGAATACTCTCTTTCAGATTCTGGAGGTGGCAGGGGTAAAATACAGGGAGCGAAAGGCCATTTACAATTTATACAGAAACCAGATGGCAGATATAAGAGTCGAGGGGCATGAATGAAAGGAAAGCAGTGGTTGGGAAGAGAGTGAGGTAGGGTTGTAGCCTATCACCGATGTTATTCAATCTGTATACTGAGCAAGCAGTAAAGGAAACAAAAGGAAAATTCGGAGTAGGTATTAAAATCCATGGAGAAGAAATTAAAACTTTGAGGTTCGCCGATGACACTGTAATTCTGTCAGAGACAGCAAAGGACCTGGAAGAGCAGCTGAACGGAATGGACAGTGTCTTGAAAGGAGGATATAAGATGAACATCATCAAAAGCAAAACGAGTATAATGGAATGTAGTCGAATTAAATCTGGAGTATTAGATTAGGGTATTAGATTAGGAAATGAGACACTTAAAGTAGTAAACGAGTTTTGCTATTTGGGGAGCTAAATAACTAATCGGAAAAGCATTTGACTCAGTAATACACCAAGCCTCACTAACGGAAGTGTAATCATATAGGATACAAAAAGGGCATTTGTGCCTGTATGGCGAATTTCTTGGTAGGGACGTGTTACCTCAACATCCTATATGGTGAGTCGTCGATAGATGTAAAATTTACTTTAAGGGCGTCCCATCGAAATGATTTCGGGCTATCGGGTCATTTCTGCGTGTCACGTATTATCGAAATTGGAATCAGCCAACTCGACCCCTTTTAGAATGTGTCCCAAGCTTGTGGGACCCACACCAAACAACACTAACAGGGGAACGTATACAAAGAAGTGCAGTCGGATACGTACAAATTATTTTGACACTTGGATGGTGGTCATTGAGATGCAGAAACAGCTGAACTGAGAAATGTTTGAAGATAGCCGCCAGCTATCCCGTAGAAGAAATCTGTGAGTGTACAACAGACTTATTGCTTCACTAGGGGCCACTAAGACAACATGAGACCAGTTACAGCGCCCACAGTAGCTAAGCAACAATGCTTCCCGCGCTCTATACGCGAATGGAAAGAGAAGAAGCCTTAATAGGCTGTAGAAGGGAAGTACCCATTGCCTGGCACTTACAGTGATTTGTAGGCTATAGATGCATATGTAGACGCAGAACCCCACTCCTGACAACCACTGATCAAGTGTCTTCGCCTGTGTATCACCTCATTCACTTTAACATTCGTGTTAACAATGTGCAATTTTACTCTTAGGAAGAGAGCGAAGGCAGCCGTTAAAATATGTGCATATTTTCGTTGTTTTGTTGCTTCAGTGCCGGTGATAAAAGAAGTACAGAAAACTATTTTCATCATTTGTTTTATTATTGTTACAAGTAATTACATTCTAAATTACATTGTTTTCATTTTTTCTACATTATTTATGTTAGACGTATGTGAGCTTCAGGTCTTTAGAAGCAAAAATTTTTGTAACCCATTTCAAGATTTTTGTTCATGGAACTTTTAAATCAGTTGTATTTAAGTACACACATTAATATTTCACTTCTTGTATACGTTTCTCTAGCATGAAGTAACCCTTCATAACTACCTTTAGATACATTCTTCGCCACTGTACTGAGTCATGTCTTCAGAACATCGTTGTGGCACTACAGGCAGAGTATTGTACCACCTAGATGCAAAAACTGAAACTACGCAAGCTATACGAATGTATGATAGCCTTGAAGTCGTAAAAAAACATTTATTAATTTTACGACATGAATTCTTGAAGTCAACATATTTTTCCCACGAAATGAAGGGGTTAAAATATCCTTCTTGTAACAGAAGCGACATGGTGCGATCCGTAATTTTTTCTTTAAAGACTGGAGTGTGCTGGATGAATTTTGTTGGTTTTTTGAGTAGTGTTCCTCGAGTGTTTCGCGGTAAGTGCAAGGCGTTTCAAAACATTCCATCAATTTCACAAGACTGTTTCCTCCACACGGATGAAGATAGAAACTTGGGGTGTATTTTGAGTCCCTCATCATCCGATTTTACAATGGTAATTCTCTTGCATACATGCACAGACATCTATGAGGATACATTTTACGCGATTTTTTAATTTTAGTTTTTTAAGTTTGTGACCAGATGGACTCACTATCTCCAGAGTCATCGGTTGACCTAAGGAACCACCATCTTTCTGTGTGTCCTGTCAACTTTATTATGTGCATATCATACTGTAACCGTTATTACATCGTACTTTTTGAGGCAGAGAGAGGGTACCAGCCCAATAGTTGCTTGAATGGGAGTGAGAAACACTCTAAAAGCTACGCACATGCCTAACGGAGGACCAGATCAACGGTCATTCATCCGTTGTGTGAATTCCATCCAGGCATGCATTACCTTCCTGCCTCACGTTGCCTATTAAGCTAAACGAGCCGATGTAAGTTAGGATATATGCTAGAAAATATTTGGAAAACATTAATTTATCAAAATTGCTGGATATCAGATCCGCCCATCAAGCCGACAACAGTTTTTTTTTGTATAAACCCAAAAATGTTTCATCATCTTTGTCCCATAGTCAGTGGGTACCCGTTATTCAGTCCTGTAAAATGTATACATGTTTTAAGTAATAATTATTGTAATGAAAATAGGTCTAAAAGTAGTTCTTGTCTCTTGTTATCATTACTTTAATTTTTTCCACCATCTGGTCATTACTATAGAGTATCATCTGCAATTAAATGATGTTATTGCGAGTTTTGTTGGTGAGTTAACAAATCACTTTACCTATAAACGTAATTTTGTTGTACGAAAATATTCGCGACTACATTTTACGGTTACTTTCAGTTAGTTTCTAATTATCCGTTCTCATCTGTTGTGAAAAATAAAGAGGCAAACCCAGTTCAAATTTTGGCGAACTTCACTCGCAACTAACACTTTTTTTACTTTACAAAACACAGTGTTTATGTTGTTGCTGTGTGTCCAGCCCTTGAACTTGTCTATATGCTCTCTCCTTCTGTGTGTGTGTCTTCGTCTTTTCCGTACAGCTCTTTTCCTGTGTCAAACAGTGTGCATTGCACAGCGTAGTGTAGTAGTTTACAATTTGTTCCCCTTCTGCTCATGGATGTTTTCTTCTGCTGTACGTTTATTGTCTTTGTAATATAGGGTATGGCTGGATTTTGGAATTTACAAATCTTTCTCTATCTTAGTTAGGTGATGGTTGTAGACTATCACACACACCGGGATAGCCACGCATATTGAAGTGCCGCTTCCTAAATATTGAATTTAGGCGCTTTCCTGCACCCCACTATGTGCGTAACCGAGTGATATCCAATTCCCGCCTCATTTACACAATTAGTAAGGATTTAGAAAACGTATGCACACTTTCACATGAATAACGCTACCGCTACTCGCAGACGGAAAAGGGCGGTGGCGCGATAGGAAGGGCATCCGTCAGTCCCTTAAATTAACCACTATGGTAGGCTACCGTAGACTATCTTAAGTAAGCACAGACTACGGTAGTATTCCTGGTAACCTTGGTCAGCTAAGATCATAGCCACGTTACCCATACATTACCTGTGCTGTGCTGCATACCATCTGGGCGTTATCTATTTTCGATCACTCTGTTCACATATGCGATCAGTATCTTACTAGATTCCACTAGAAGCCGGAAACGATGAACAGTGAAGAAACTGTCTAAGGATATATGAAGGGTTTATTTCAATAGTGGTACAAGTCCATTTTTGATCATTCTGAGATACAGAGTCCTAAAGTTAAAAGAGCGCTGAAAAATCTGCAGTTGAGATACCAGAAATATTCAAGTTAAAAGAGCGCTGAAAAATCTGCAGTTGAGATACGAGAAATGTTCAAGTATATATACTTGAACATTTCTGGTATTCAACTGCAGATTTTTCAGCGCTCTTTTAACTTGAATATATTCAATATTATACTTGAATATTTCTGGTATCTCAACTGCAGATTTTTCAGCGCTCATTTAACTTTAGGACTCTGTATCTCAGAATGAACAAAAATGGACTTGTACCACTGTTGAAATAAGCCCTTCATATATAGGGCAGCTTAACATAAGCCACTTTTTTACCCTGTATAGCAATTCTCCTGTTTCTTAAAAATACAGTATTTATTGCAAAAGCGAAAATGACGATTTTTAATTCAGGTTTTATTCGAAAGCCGACGATCTGTAACGCGAAGCGGAGGGGTTTTGTATTAAAGAAGAAAAAAATACCGATTCATTATACAGTGCTAGAAAACGCAATTTCCTGAAAAAGAGGTAAAATTAAAAAAAAAAACACAAAACAAAATCATATCGAAACCGCCTCATTACTTCTTTCATTTTGTACACTCATGTTCAAAGAAAACAGAACACCTTGAACGACTAGAGATAGGACGTTCATATTCACAGGACATGTACATTTGTATATTTTCAGATATGATTAGCATTCAGTGATTTCGGTTCAGGATGTGTCCTGTTGTCTAGTAGGCACAGGGTCCGCCATGGGCCCTGGTAACTCGTCTATGCTTGATGGTATCGATGTTCATAAGGCGCGAAAGGCGTCCTGTGTTACAGCCATCCCTGCTGCAAGCGCCTGCTTCCAAAGTTAATCTGTGGTTGGCATTGGCTCACATCATTGCAACCGTCCTTTCACCATATCCCACATATTTTCGACTGGCGACAAGTCTAGTGATCTGGCGGTTCAGCCGGCCGCGGTGGTCTCGCGGTTCTAGGCGCTCAGTCCGGAACCGCGCGACTGCTACAGTCGCAGGTTCGAATCCTGCCTCGGGCATGGATGTGTGTGATGTCCTTAGGTTAGTTAGGTTTAAGTAGTTCTAAGTTCTAGAGGACTGTTGACCACAGAAGTTAAGTCCCATAGTGCTCAGAGCCATTTGAACCATTTGAACCTGGCGGTTCAGGGCAAGAGGCTGACATCCTGTGACACCAAGGAGGCACGTGATCGTGCAGCAAAATGTGGTCGTGTGCTGTCTTGCTGAAAAATGGCGTCTGGGGTGTTAAGCAGAAAGGGTATGGGTATGGATCGCAGGATGTCAATCACATAGGTCACACTGGTCACAGTGCCCTGGACACACACCAACTGTGATTTGTCGTCGTACCCTATAGCACCCCACACCATGTCCGCCCCCTGTAGCTGAGTGGTCAGCGCGACAGAATGTGAATCCTAAGGGCCCAGGTTCGATTCCCGGCTGGGTCAGAGAGTTCCTGCACTCAGGGATTGGGTGTTGTGTTGTCCTAATCATCATCATTTCATCCCCATCGACGTGCAGGTCGCCGAAGTGGCGTCAAATTGAAAGACTTGCACCAGGCGAACAGCCTACCCGATGGGAGGCCCTAGTCACACGACATGTCGATGTCGACCCCACACCATAAGGCCTTGAGTTGGCGCTGTATGTCTTGTGCGAATGCAGTCACTGTGATGTCACTCTCGCTGTCTGTGGCGAACCAAAATGTGGCCATCATTTTCAAACAAGCAGAATCTGGATTCAACAGAAAACATTATCCGACGTCTTTCCTGTCCCCAGTGATGTCGTTCTATACACCACTGCATCTAGCACGTTTCTGCAGAACCGTCAAATGTAGGTGGAGAAGTGCTCGACACGAATGTAACGGGCTTGCACCCCTGATAGTGTATGATGTGTGTGGTGTGCGTACTGTAAGACCTTCGGTACACACACCATCAGATTATTTGACTTGTCGCTCTAAAGAAGTAGGCGAGTGTCAGCAATATGTCTCGTGGTCTTATTGTGGCGTGTTTATCTTTTGCCGTTAGGTCGGACGATAGAAATGCCACTTGCAAGCTTAGAGTAGCAGATTGACGGTGACCAACTTTAAACAGAACTTGATTGATTTTCACACACATTTATTAAAATAATAAAAAGCATAGACATTACGTAACTTGATTCTGGATGCTGTTTACAATTGACAATCTGTAGTTCCTTTGGTCTTGGTATGTTAATCATATCTCTGATACTTGACAAAGTGTCTATAGATTTATCTTCATGGCTTTGTACAGGAATATGGTAATCTTATTAGGCACAGCCTGAAACTTGACTATAGACTTGTACAGACTAATGCAGACTGGTACAGACTGGTGCAGACAAATGCACACTGACTAATCGGAGGTCTGTACACTCCTTATAATACCTCGCACGTTCAGGTATCACTGCGCGAGTGTGATCCGCGAGGAGAAAAGGTTCTACATTAGCAGCAATCTCATTGGCTGCGTTACATATTAATATGCGGATCGGCGGAAGCAGAATTTGGTCCGTCTCTAAGGCAGCGCCATCTCATAGTGCGGAGACGGACGAGCGTGCGCCTGCTCTGTTGTGCTTAGCAGGGCGCGCTCTAGTGGGAAAGTTGTGTACGCGCTCACTACGCGGAACTATGTACACAACAATGTGTCATACTGTTTGACTGTTGTGCTGGAACCGAAGAGGAAACAGATCTGTCCTACAATGCCATTCGGAAAAGGTGTCAATCTTCTCGGGAGGGTGGTCTGGGTAGTGCAACCCGACGCATCTCATCTTGTTCTACAGCTTTCCGTGAACCATTCGGCACACATTCATTGCATTGCCGAAACACTTCGTCCCACACGAGCAGCAATTTCCCTGATGGATGCATCACATTCTCTCATTCCAATAATGCGCCGTATTTCAAACTCACTGATCTGATGGTACTGTTCGCGCATCCTTTACGTCTGCTCAAGTCACACTGAAGCGTTACCTTCGGTTTATAGAGACAATGTGAGCAGCAGGTTGTGTTGCGCCGCAGTGCCGATGTTCACCTTGAACTCGCTGGCCGACATGGTTCAAATACTAATCATTTCCGCAGAATATACTAATGTACATGTCCAGTGAATACGAACGTCTTGTCTCTAGACGTTCAAGGTGTTCTGTTTTTTTCTGAACACGAGGCTATAAAACATATTTCGCCTACGATCATTAGGAAGAACATTCTATTGATTTCAAGATAACCACAATAATTACATAGATATTTTTATGTTTGTGCATGTAAACTGTACGTGCATAAAAATAGTTCTTTCGCTGCTTAGGAGTGTAGAAGTTACGTGATCAACTAGTTTCTATTACTTATAAAATGCTATTTACATTTTGTAACGGTATAAAATACGTAATATACTAACGCTGGACGACTGGACGATGCGTGGTTCAAACTGTGTGGAAAAAAAAAGAAAAAAACAAAAACAAAGAGAAGGCGTCGGCTCCCAGTTTCTCTCTCATATATTCATTTATGTATCTTTCCCTACAAATGCTACCAATGCTGCCAGTATCCTACCATTTACTAAGTCATTTATGTACTGAAACAAAACAGCTCAATCGTAGAATTCGTAGAGTGAAACTCTAGTCACAAGAAAGAGTTAGCTGTAGACTATTAAGTGGTTAGCCAATGTACTACAGGAGCTGTTACTCTTTAGGGCTCTGAGGTGTTCTGAATATCTGACTTTAAAATTCCTGTATGTTTGCCCGACGTATACCAGCTGAGACGAGTTGCATATAAGTTTGTGTATGCCTGATCTGTTGAATTTATCCATGTGTGCTTCCTGTATTTCGAGTTTTTCTCTGTGTTGTGTTGTCTGTTCTATATGCTATTTGACGTCTCTGTTTCTTTAAAATGTCTGTTCTGTGACAAGTTTATTATCACAGATGAGTTGTATCTTTTGTGTGTGGGTCGTTGCTCTCTTGTGTCTTGCGTGTGGGCACTGGCTATGTGTAGTATTGGTATCACAACCATTCTCAGCTGCAGTTTGCTTTCTTATATTTGGCTCCTGTGTATAGATCTGTTTGTTTACGAGTGTTCCGTAGCGTATCGACCATATCCGTCAGAGCGGAAGTGAGTAGCAACAGAGTCAGCCACAAGTATGCGAGAGTGTTGTGCATTGTGAAGCAAAACATGGTCGACTGGAATTGTGAACCAGAACCAGCTGGGTAAGGTATAGCAATAGTCAACGCTGCAGCACACTGGAGCGAGGAAAGAAGCGTTTCCTTACTTGCACCATGGAAGTCTTCAGAGTATGTGCCTTAAGTCCTAAACGAATTTAGTCTGGAGGGAATAAGTAGTCAGCCATTTGTGTACTAAATTATTCTTGTCTCAGTATCAAAGCCCACACCAAGAGTCTGAGACCCCCGGAGTGACATCCTGGAATGCAGTACGTGGTTCACGGTTCAACCACAGATCAGGTCCGGCCGGAGTGGCCGAGCGGTTCTAGGCGCTTCAGTCTGGAACCGAGCGACCGCTACGGTCGCAGGTTCTAATCCTGCCTCGGGCATGGATGTGTGTGTTGTCCTTAGGTTAGTTAGGTTTAAGTAGTTCTAAGTTCTAGGGGACTGATGACCTCAGATGTTAAGTCCCATAGTACTCAGAGCCATTTGAACCATTTTTAGACAGATCAGGGCAGCCTGTATTGCGCCATGAGAGAGCGGCGCTCTCGTTGGAGGGGGATCACAGCCATCATCAGCTGTGCTGGCAGGCTGTCATCATGGTCACAGCCGCAGACTTTGCTGACATTGGCATTCTAGTGATGCCACGCTTGGCCCCGTTATTTGCGCTGGCAGCAATGCCAGATGTCTATTGTTTTGTGTGCGAGGCAACTGGATGCATCCACCAAGCTGTTACTGATGTACTACATGTGAAGGCCAGAATAAAGAAATTAACTCGGCAAATCCACTGTTGTCCTGACGTATCACTTCACTCTCCATTGGTGACTGGTGTCAGAACATTCACTCTGCCTTCTTAGAGCAACATCTGAATCTGCAGCTTACGGTACAGTTAGTCCAAAAACATTTTGATTGAAGGATGGTCAGTGAGAAGTGGTTTTACGGTCGTGCATTTTGTGTAGCAGATTTTATGGCGAGTAGGCAGTGGTTTTGTCTAGTTTCAGATGTAATGGAAGTCACGACTGGTTAGTGCCTGTTGAATGTGCACAGTGTGACCTTGAGGGTCACTCAGCGTCATATACGAAATCAGTTTCAATAAAATGTTGTACGTGTAATCGTTGGAGGCATACGGCTAGGCAATGCCGGGAGTCGAGATGGTTCATGATTATAAGTAAGAATTAAGTTAATGTATTTTGTTTTCTTGTCTTGTGAATGGTGGGTCCTAAAATGAGTGTGGTCAAGGACAAAGTTTGAAAAGAACGAGAGACACAAGGTGTGTGAGAACCGAAAGCAATACACATGCTGCGCGGGGTAGCCGCGCGATCTGGGTCGCTTTGTCACGGGTCGCGTGGCTTCCCCCGTCAAAGGTTCGAGTCCTCTCTCGGCCATGAGTGTGTGTGTGTGTGTTGTCCTTAGTGTAAGTTAGTTTAAGTTAGATTACGTAGTGTGTAAAGCTAGGGACCGATGGTCTCAGCAGTTTGGTGGCCCATAGAATATTACCACAAATTTCCAGTTTTTTCCAGTATGCATACTTTTAGAAAAGGTAGCACAATTAACAACGGATAATACAGAATTGCATGTGTTGGTCGAATCGCAATCGTCATAATGAGGGTAGATTTATCAGTCGCAATTGCTCCTTTTCTGGTAAGGCAGAAAGGGACATGCAGGCCTTTGTAGGAGACCCTGGAAATCTGGCTCAGATAGAAGGTTGATCTGATAAGGAATTATTGAATGTTACAAGACTTACATAGGATATACAGAAGCTTTCAAGTGAGCCACAACATTCCAAGAATTTAAAGAAGGGTTAATTCAGAGAGATATGAAACGAAATAGTGGCAGACATTATAAGGAATAACTAGAAGTAAGAAAAATACGGAAACAGTGGAACAGTTGGCGGATAGGAGAAGGAAAATTAATGGATACACCTACGAATTAGAACAAGATGCTGCAGTCAACGAAATTATTTTGCAAGAAGCTGAGCAGAGGGCTTTCGATGCTTTTTTAAGAGGGTTGCATGATGTTAAGATGTGTACTGACAGGGTCCAACGGAGCTACACACAGCAGTGCGGTTAGCTATAGAGCATGAGGAGACCGATTTTTTGACTGGAAATCAGGGTAAACGGACAGTGTTTTGCAACTAATATAAAATGTTTCAAGTGTGGAAGAACGATCCATGTAAGGAGGTAGTGTTGCCAGCCGCAGGGCAATGTGGGTAAAGTAAGAAGAAGTAATAATTTTAGAAGTAGAGGACTGGGGAAGAACAATGCGTTAAACGTCAATGGGAACCCCATGTCCACCCACGGTCATTCCCAGCAAGACTAGACGCTACGAAGTCGAATGCAGAAGTGGATTTTGCGGTAGGAGGACTAGTAGGAAAAGAGGGTTTTAGGATAGTATTTGACACAGGACCTCATGTATTGATGTTGTGAACCATAAGAAAAGAGACCCACCGCGGCGCATATTGTATGGAGTGGGGGATGAAGATGTCACCTCATTAGGATCGATGGACATAGACATTTGCCTGGATATAGTTCAATATAAACAGAGTGTAGAGATTGTGAGAGCTATGACATGATTATAAGATTAGATTTCTTGTATCAGCATTGCGTCATAATCGATCTTTGGCAAAATAGGGTGAAACCTGACAGAAAAATGTTTCAGTCAGGTGAAGCCATTGCCAATGTAGCGATGCCGCGAGGGGGGTCTGTCGGGAGAGACGAACCGATTAAGCCGCGAACGATGAGACCAAGACTTGGTTCGAACGATTGGATACCTAAGGGTACCGGGAAATCACTTTATGTCAATGTTGAGTCTAGCTTGCCGGTAGGAATTTTGTGTGTGATGGAGCCATCAGTAGAGAATGAAGTATTAAATGATGCGTTGCTTATTTAAAAGAGGTATTGTAAACACATAATAAATAAAGGGAGAAAGAGAGGTACCTGTTTCTATAGACAATTCTGGCGCAGAGGACATACGATTAACAAACGGGTTGTTAATCGCTAAGATGGGTATCCCGGAGGAAGAAGACTGGGACACTAGGGGTGTCAGCCACGGACAATCACCAGACTCCATTGAACCTGCTTTACGAGAAAAAGTGAAGCATCTCGAGGGAACCAATAGGGAACGGATTGAAGAATTGCTTATAGAATATAAGGATTTTTTTTTCAAAGGGGCTGTTACCAGCTATAAATGCATATTACCTAGCACCGCATACCAACGGGAAATGAATTACCAGTCTAGTGCAAACCATGCAATATGCCTCGGTACTTACAGCCAATTTTGGAGGAATTTATCGGTAAACAGCTGAAAGGCTGAATAATTGAAGAAAGTAATAGTCCGTGCTTGGGGGTGGGGGCAGGAATAGTCCTCGTACCAAAAAAAATCAACGGATTGAATACGAGAATATAGCTTTTGTTATGATTACAGACACCCAAAAGTGAGAAGTGTAAAGGACGCCTACCCTTTGTCAAACATCACAGAAACCTTGAATCCTTTAGGGCAATGCAAATGTATTTCAACAATGGATTTAAGGGCTGGTTATCATGAGACAAGGGTTGCACCTCAGGATCGACTCAAAGCCCAACGTTTTCAGTACCCTGGGGACAGTATCAATTCAGAAGAATACCTCTCGGATTAAAAAATGAACCGGCAACGTTTCAGATGTCGTTGTATGGAGTACTCAGAGGTTTAAAACCACGGCAATGCTTAGTGTACCTCGATTACTTAATCGTCTACGGGAGTGATACGGAGCGGTGCATGCAGTAATTGAGGGAACTATTCCTAAGGTTGAGAGCAGCGAAGTTAACACTGAGTACAGTGTTAACTTCACTGCGTAATTTTGTAGTGGAAGACGTAACATTCCTAGGTCATATACTCGTAATATGTAAAGATGGGATTAAGACAGACGTATTAATTAGAGCTGTACGTGAATTTCTTGTACCAGAATCTGTAACGGAGTTCAATAGTTCTTAGGAGTCGCAAACGATTACCGCCGGCTCGTAAACGGATTTTCGATATTGACAGTGTTGTGGTTGGCAAGAGAGCCAACACCGTTTTACTAGAGGAGGCCGAAAGGCACGCGTTTTAGCTCACGCACGCTGGCGTGAGGTCTGGAAGAGGACAAGGAAATTAGAATTTAGAAAAACGGACGTAGCTGGTGGAGTACTTAACTTTAATCCATTAATGATGAACGTCGCTCTTGACGGTACACGATTCACAATATCAATAGTAACTGATAATGGCGCCTTGCTAGGTCGTAGCAAATGACGTAGCTGAAGGCTATGCTAAACTATCGTCTCGGCAAATGAGAACGGAAGTAGGCAGTGAACCATCGCTAGCAAAGTCGGCTGTACAACTGGGGCGAGTGCTAGGAAGTCTCTCTAGACCTGCCGTATGGCGGCGCTCGGTCTGCAATCACTGATAGTGGCGACACGCGGGTCCGACGTATACTACCGGACCGCGGCCGATTTAAAGGCTACCACCTAGCAAGTGTGGTGTCTGGCGGTGACATCACAGACAGACTATTGACACGGTTGTTAAAAAGGGTACTAAATTTGTGTGGTCGGAAGAGCGTCAGTACGCTCCTGAAGAGGTAAAAGAAGCTTTAACATCGAGTCCGGTATTGGTATTCCCGGATTTTAATAGAAAATTTGTTTTATTATGTGAAGCATCATGTACGACTGCATGTTGTCACAAAACGTAGAAGGCATAGAACATTCGGTAGCTTATGCATCAGGATAACTAAATTCTGCAGAAAAAAACTATTCTGCAATGGAGAAAGAGATGTTAGGGCTTATTTATGGACTCGCATATTTCAAATGTTATCTGTACAGTAAAACGTTTAGAGTAATAACAGGAAATGGTTGTTGGGGTTAAAGGATCCTTCTAGTAAGTTGGCACAATGGGCAGTATGGCTAAATGGTCATATGTGTGTGAATTCCTAAGAGACCAAACTGCTAAGGTCATCAGTCCCTAGACTTACTCACTACGTAAACTAACTTATGCTAAGAACAACACACACACCCATGCCCGAAGGACGACTCGAACTTCCGGCTGGAGGAGGCGTAGAATCCGTGACATGGCACCTCAAACCGCGCGGCCACTCGACGGGGCAGGCAGTAAGACTAGGTGAATTTGATTTCAAAGTCACGCATGAACCTATTGGGAATAATGACCGTAAGGAATGGCAAACTGCACAGAGAGCGGATGACGACTGTAAGCAGTGTTTTAAGTAGTCATAGTTTTGTATGCAGGATGGGTTGCTATGTAAAGAAACGAAGTTGGGGCCGTGGGTGGTGGTACCAGAAAAGCTAAGGAATAAAGTGCTACAAGAAGCTCATGCTCACACACTAGCCGTTCATGGAGGTTGCAGACCACCCACAGAAGAGTGGCAGAAATGTATAGACGAAGAATAGGCGTACAGACATAAACCAGCATGTGCTGAATTGCGTACAGTGCGCACACAGAGCATATTTGTGTCGAACAAGAGTGCTATTGCAAAGGTTACCTGAAGCATTAGCACCATTCGAATTTTTGGGGATTGCTGTTTTAGATCCATTCAATAAAATCCTGGCAGGGAATAAGTATGTGCTCACAATCATAGATCATTTTTAAGATATGCCAAACCAGCAGGCAACAACAGTGGCACAAGCACTTGTTAATAACTGGATACTGTAGTTTGGAGTGCCTGAAACAACAGTAACAGACCAGGGAACGAACTTTACGTCAGATCTATTTAAAGAATTGTGTATGTTATTTAATGTGAAGAAGTTAAGGAGTAGCGCTCTCCATTTACAAGACAATGAAAGAAATGAATCGAGAAGATGCTTGGGTATTACAATGACTCGCATCACACCAACTGGGACACGTATTTGAAGTACATCGTCACCGCCTACAACTCAAAGCAGCATACGAATACAGGATTGTCGCATATGAAGTAGTATATAGTCGTAAAATGCCATCGCCTTTCGACGTGTTGAAAACGAAGACTGGAGAGTCTGTTAAGGAATTTGCCGGAGTGATTAGGGAAATTTGGAACAGAGTAAGGAGGGCAAATACACTAGCAGTGGAGAAACAGCAAGAAGCAGTGGGCCATACAGCAAGAATGCCAGAGTATAAGGTTGGTCAGTGGGTGATGCCATCAACTTCATAAATGCCAAAGGGAAGGACAAAAAAGTTTTTGCACAATATCAGGGGCCATACCAAGTGGTAAAGAGTATGTCGTCAGTAAATTTCAAGATTCAATTGCGCATGTAGGGCGGTTGAAACCTTTTCAAGGGAGCCTGGAAGTTATTTCAGGGATAGGATATATGGCCCAGAAAGGGTGAGTGAGGAGAAAGATATGGAAAGTAAACAAGAGGTTGTGAATGAAACAGTAACGAGGAACCCGTATGGATTAAGGCCTAGAAAATAGTCATTCAATACTTGTTTGGGTTAGGTATAGAGTTAGAGTAATTAGTATAGGCAACTGCCGAGCAGCAATGAATTTAAGCGGGAGGAAAGTAACAGGTAATCCTGCCTGTAGGTGAGCTGCAGAAGAGGCAGTTAATCTGAATATCACAGAACTATAAACCGAAGTAGAAGTCTTAGATAGGGAAGTACTAATGACAAAATTATTGCAGTCCGTAAAAGATACTGTTTGGGAAGCATAAGAGAGAGTAACAGAACTACAGGAGGCTATGCAGCAGGGCTCTGAGCACTATGGGACTCAACTGCTGAGGTCATCAGTCCCCTAGAACTTAGAACTACTTAAACCTAACTAACCTAAGGACATCACACACATCCATGCCCGACGCAGGGTTCGAGCCTGCGACCGTTGCGGTCGCGCGGTTCCAGACTGAAGCGCCTAGAACCGCTCGGCCACCCCTGCCGGCTATGCAGCAGGCTGTAAGATGTTAGCTAAGGATAAACTTCTTGTCGTCAGAGCAGTATTTAGAGGTCTAAGGAAAGTACAGAAGGAACTACCGCCGGACTGGTTTTAGAACCCGAGCACAAAAACTTACCTTTTTATTTCAAGGTAATCGCAGTATCAGTGAGAACTGATGGAGCGAAAGTTTACATTTCCTTTGCTATAGCAGTAGCAACAAACACGTTACGAGTGCTACATACTCCATGCGTATCCTGTCAAATGCTGGATACTGAAGAACTTCGTAAGAATAAAAACGCAGGGACTATTATTAGATCCAAAGACAAGGGAATATATATAGAAATGGAGGAAGCAAAGTTACAAAAATGTCACTGAAGGGGAAATCACAGTTTGCCCGAATGTAGTAATAAGAGAGGAGCAAGATTCCCAAGCAGTGAAATTTCTAAAGGGACAAAGGGAGCTAAGAGAATGTAATAAATAAGTGATCGAGCTGGAACTGCACTTTCAGCAGGCCTAAGCGCGTTGGATGCACTCCACCTCTGACAAGACGGTAGTAGTGCCTAGTTGTTTCAAACAGGTGAAACTTACGTCAGCAAGGTGGCTAGAATTATAAGGGAGTGGTTTGGTATGAAATGGCACAGTGTGTGAAATAATGGGGCCTACTTTCCATCTGGCCACCGCGATTTCAGGGATAGGCCACCTGAATGTTTCGCAGACTCGTTTGTATTAGCCAGAGGAGACTATGGAAGTGCTACATGCCGCAAATCTAACCAGCTTAAATCAAACTCTAAGGCTGGAATTAATACAGTTTGCCGGCCTTTGAGGCCGAGCGGTTCTAGGCGATTCAGTCCGGAACCGCGCTGCTGCTACGGTCGCAGGTTCGAATCCTGCCTCGGGCATGGATGTGTGTGATGTCCTTAGGTTAGTTAGGTTTAAGTAGTTCTAAGTCTAGGGTACTGATGACCTCAGATGTTAAGTCCCATAGTGCTTAGAGCCATTTGAACCGTTTTGAATACATTTTATAAACACGCTTCTGAACTAGAAGAAGGGACGAGTCTTCTTGGAAACCTTATTGCAGTATGTAATTTTATATCGGAAAAATCAGTACTGGTAAGAGAGAACATTGGCTACTGTCACACCATCTAACGCAGCAGCATTTGTTCTGCTGAGCAAAGTCCCTGTTTTGGTACGTTGAAGATGAAGCACAAGACTGAGTTCAGACTCAGCCATCGTTAAGATTACAGTGGATTGGATACGCTAAGAATAAAAGGACCGAAGTAAGATTAAAGTACAAAGGGATATTAATAAGGATAATTTATTCATTTTAGACTGTAAGTTGGGAATAGAGAGTTAGAAGTTTTTGTGCAAGAAGCCTAGTAATGAAATAAGTTTCTTGGTGTTTGAGTTAAGGAGCATGGCAAGGGGCCCTGTAGGAATGTATAAGATTAGGTGATAGGTTTAAGGAAACCAATTATTAGAATAATTCTTAAGAAGTGACACAGGGCCAGAAGGGCTGGCCGCCGGAAACTCTAGTGTAAAGCGTAATCTAGTATGGTCGACCTGAGTACCGGGTCTTGATAAAAAGTAGGACAACACAGCATATCGACCGTATTCGATCAAAAAATGCACCTGAGCGCAAGTGAGTTGCAATAGAGTCAGCCGCAAGCAGGCAAGAGTGTTGTGCATTGCGAAGCAAAACAGGCTGACAGGCGGTGTGAAGCAGAGCCAGCTGGGCGCGGTATAGCAACAGCCGATGCTGCAACACACTAGTGGAAGGACGATAGCCTTTCCTCACTTGCCACCACGGAAGTGTTTACAGTACATGCCATAAGCCCTGGAATGATAGACATCCCTGGGGTTGTGAAGCAGCTGAATGGGTTGAAATTAAATAAATAAATCGCCAAGTCCTGATGGGATTCCAATTCGGTTTTACATAGAGTACTCTACTGCTTTGGCTCCTTACTTAGCGTGCATTTATCGCGAATCTCTTGTCCAGCGTAAAGTCCCGAGCGACTGGAAAAAAAGCGCAGGTGGCGCCTGTGTATGAGAAGGGTAGAAGGACGGATCCTCAAAATTATAGACCAATCTCCGTAACATCGGTTTGTTGCAGGATTCTCGAACATATTCTCAGTTCGAAAATAGTGAATTTCGTTGAGACAGAGAAGTTGCTGTCCATGCATCAGCACGGCTTAAGAAGGCATCGCTCCTGCGAAACGCAACTCGCTCTTTTTTCACATGATATCTTCCGAACCATGGATGAAGGGTATCAGACGGATGCCATATTCCTAGACTTCCGGAAAGCGTTTGACTCGGTGCCCCACTGCAGACTCCTAACTAAGGAACGAGCCTATGGGATTGGTTCTCAAATAGGTGAGTGGCTCGAAGACTTCTTAACTAACAGAACCCAGTACGTTGTCCTCGATGGTGAGTGTTCATCGGAGGTGAGGGTATCATCTGGAGTGCCCCAGGGAAGTGTGGTAGGTCCGCTGTTGTTTTCTATCTACATAAATGATCTTTTGGATAGTGTGAATAGCAATGTGCGGCTGTTTGCTGATGATGCTGTGGTGTACGGGAAGGTGTCGTCGTTGAGTGACTGTAGGAGGATACAAGATGACTTGGACAGGATTTGTCATTGGTGTAAAGAATGGCAGCTAGCTCTAAATATAGATAAATGTAAATAAATCCAGATGAATAGGAAAAAGAATCCCGTAATGTTTGAATACTCAATTAGTAGTGTAGCGCTTGACACAGTCACGTCGATAAAATATGTGGGCGTAACATTGCAGAGCGATATGAAGTGGGACAAGCTTGTAATGGCAGTTGTGGGGAAGGCGGATAGTCGTCTTCGGTTCACTGGTAGAATTTTGGGAAGATGTGTTTCATCTGTAAAGGAGACCGCTTATAAAACACTAATACGACCTATTCTTGAGTACTGCTCGAGCGTTTGGGATCCCTATCAGGTCGGATTGAGGGAGGACATAGAAGCAATTCAGAGGCGGGCTGCTAGATTTGTTACTGGTAGGTTTGATCATCATGAGAGTGTACGGAAATGCTTCAGGAACTCGGGTGGGAGTCTCTAGAGGAAAGGAGGCGTTCTTTTCGTGATTCGCTACTGAGGAAATTTAGAGAACCAGCATTTGAGGCTGACTCCAGTGCAATTTTACTGCCGCCAACTTATATTTCGCGGAAAGACCACAAAGATAAGAGAGATTAGGGCTCGTACAGAGGCATATAGACACTCATTTTTCCCTCGTTCTGTTTGGGAGTGGAACAGGGAGAGAAGATGCTAGTTGTGTACGAGGTACCCTCCGCCACGCACCGTATGGTGGATTGCGGAGTATGTATGTAGATGTAGATGATTCCCGTCTCATTATCACAGCCTATACCACGAGTCTGTGACACCTTGAGCGACATCCTGAAATGCAGCACGAGGTCCACTGTTCGACCACAGGACACGACAGCCGCCGGAGCGGGGAGCCACTCGCTTACTAGAGGGAGGTGACGGCCATCACCAGCTGCGCCGCCGCGTTGTCATCACGGTCACAGCCAGAGATGTCAATGACAGCGACATTCGAGTGATGCCGTGCTCGGTCCCACTCTTTGCGCTGCCTGCAATGTGGACGTCTACTGTTTCGCGTGACAAGCAAAGGTAACAGAGTGTAGCGCCCAGAACCGCTTGGTCACTCCGGCCGGCATGCCATAAGCCCCGGAGTGTATAAGCACTCAGCCCTTCATGTATTAAATCATTCTTGTCTCATTATCACAGCCTACACCACGAGTCTGTGTCACCTGGAGCGACATCCTGGAATGCAGCATGGTAGATATCGAAATAGACGACAGAGGGATAGAGAAACAATTAAAATCGCTCAAAAGAGGAAAGGCCGCTGGACCTGATGGGATGCCAGTTCGATTTTGCACAGAGTACCCCCCCCCCCCCCCCCCTTCTTGCAGCGGTGTACCGTAGGTCTCTATAAGAGCGTAGCGTTCCAAAGGATTGGAAAAGGGCACAGGTCATCCCCGTTTACATGAAGGGACGTCGAACAGATGTGCAGAACTATAGACCTATATCTGTAACGTCGATCAGTTGTAGAATTTTGTAACACATATTATGTTCGAGTATAATGACTTTTCTGGAGACTATAAATCTACTCTGTAGGAATCAGCATGGGTTTCGAAAAAGACGATGGTGTGAAACCCAGCTCGTGCTATTCGTCCACGAGACTCAGCGGGCCATAGACACGAGTTCCCAGGTAGATGCCGTGTTTCTTGACCTCCGCAAGGCGTTCGACACAGTTACCCACAGTCGTTTAATGAACAAAGTAAGAGCATATGGACTATCAGACCAATTGTGTGATTGGATTGAGGAGTTCCTAAATAACAGAACGCAGCATGTCATTCTCAATGGAAAGAAGTCTTCCGAAGTAAGAGTGATTTCAGGTGTGCCACAGGGGAGTGTCTTAGGACCGTTGCTATTCACAATATACATAAATGACCTTGTGGATAACATCGGAAGGTCACTGAGGCTTTTTGCGGATGATGCTGTGGTATATCGAGAGGTTATAACAATGGAAAATTGTACTGAAATGCAGGAGGATCTGCAGCGAATTTACGCATGGTGCAGGGAGTGAGAATTGAATCTCAATGTAGACAAGTGTAAAGTGCTGCGAAGACATAGAAAGAAAGATCCTTTATCATTTAGCTACAATATAGCAGGTCAGCAACTGGAAGCAGTTAATTCCATAAATTATCTGGGAGTAGGCATTAGGAGTGATTTAAAATGGAATGATCATATAAAGTTGATCGTCGGTAAAGCAGATGCCAGATTGAGATTCATTGGAAGAATCCTAAGGAAATGCAACCCGAAAACAAAGGAAGTAGGTTACAGTACACTTGTTCGGCCACTGCTTGAATACTGCTCAGCAGTGTGGGATCCGTACCAAATAGGGTTGATAGAAGTGATAGAGGAGATCCAACGGAGAGCAGCGCGCTTCGTTACAGGATCATTTAGTAATCGCGAAAACGTTACGGAGATGATAGATAAACTCCAGTGGAAGACTCTGCAGGAGAGACGCTCAGTAGCTCGGTACGGGCTTTTGTTGAAGTTTCGAGAACATACCTTCGAGGAGTCAAGCAGTATATTGCTCCCTCCTACGTATATCTCTCGAAGAGACCATGAGGATAAAATCAGAGAGATTAGAGCCCACATAGAGGCATACCGACAATCCTTCTTTCCACGAACAATACGAGACTGGAATAGAAGGGAGAACCGATAGAGGTACTCAAGGTACCCTCCGTTTGCGGAGTATGGATGTAGATGTAGATGTAGAAAGGGACGCCTCCACCAGGCCGTTCCTGATGTACTACGACCAACAGCTGAAATAGGTTAAATGAACAAATTCACTGTCGTCCTGACTTCTCATTTCTCTCTCTACGGATGAAAATCAAAGAGTTCTCTTTCTGTTTAATCTGTTGGAAATGAATCTGATTCTTCCTTGTTTGTGTCAATCACTGTTGATTGATTATGAATGGTAGTACTTGTGGTTGTGTGTTTTCCATACCATGTGTATTGGTTATTGTTTCTATGGTAATACCCAGGATACAGTTTATTTTCTATTTATGTTTGTAATGTGAAATGAGTTTGAGGATTTTTCACCAGCTCAGATGATATTGTTTTTGGAAAACAGTGGAGGCAATTTGTGGGAGGAGATCGTGGTCTCCAGGGCCTGTTATCTCTCGACGTGTATGTATGCATGTAGATGTAGAGCCTGTGATCTTGCAGGCCAAGGAAATTGAAATATTTTTGAGCTTTGTTAAATGGTATGTGCTAGCGTTTTCTCATGCTCCACAGAAAATAACTCTTCTGCAATCAAAACTGGGCCTAAACGTAACTTCCCCTTGTTCATCAGTATGCATTTTTGCTTTTGCACATATCTGATGAGGTTTGTATGCTTCAGTTCTTTCATTTTATCTGCTTTACAAATACTCACTATATTCTGACTAGGTTTAACGCGTTCTTCGTTGACTCTTCAGGGAATAATCTAATGTAGGCAGCGCAGTGGTCCCGTGGTTAGCGTGAGCAGCTGCGGAACGAGAGGTCCTTGGTTCGAGTCTTCCCTCACGTAGAAAGTTTAATTTTGCCGGTACGGTAGCTCAGCGTGTTCGGTCAGAGGGTTAGCACCCCTCTGTAATAAAAAAAACTGAGCTAATCGATCAACAACGAACTTAAACGGATGTCTTACGACGTCCGCCCCGAGCAGATGCAACGAACAAAAGCGAACAAAATGAGATTAAAAAAAAATTAAACCATCTACCACAACTACAAAAAGTTTCATCAGTGGTTATTGTCTCCTTTTTCTTTTAGTCTTGTGTGGTAAACTGAAACTTTTCACTATGCCCATTTGATTATTATTCTAGTTTGCCTCACGCACTTGACAAATCAAAACTATATTGAAATATAATAAATAACAGAGATAGGTTAATGCTTATTACTCGTGTCTGTATTTAGGTTAATGTTGTTCTCAAATATATAACACAATATTTTAAAACCACCATTAAAATTACTCAGGAGACAACATTAAGATGGTAAAATTTACTATCCGCTGCTGAAACCAACACTCTGTCACAATGAATTTCTATGCTGTGGCAGCTATTTAGAGAGTTGCCCAACACCAGAAAAATAACTCGAGCCTTAGCCATTAGTGGCACCAGCAGTCAAATCTTACAAGGGAACCTCCCCATCGCACCCACCTCAGATTTAGTTATAAGTTAGCACAGTGGATAGGCCTTGAAAAACTGAACACAGATCAATAGAGAAAACAGGAAGAAATTGTGTGGAACTATGAAAAATAAGCAAAATACACAAACTGAGTAATCCATGCGTAAGATAGGTAACATTAGGGAAAGTGGAAGGTCGGTAGCGCCATGGTCCCGTGGTAGCCGGCACGGTAGCTCAGCGCGTTAGGCCAGAGAGCCGGTTGGCCTCTGTAATAAAAAAACTGAGTGGAAGGATCAACCACCGAGCTTGAACAGGATGTCGTGCGACGTCCGCAGCGACCGAACAAACGATCAACGCCGCGCAGAATTAGCCGAGCAGTCTGGGGCGCTGCAGTCATGGACTGTGCGGCTGGTCCCAGCGGAGGTTCGAGTCCTCCCTCGGGCATGGGTGTGTGTGTTTGTCCTTAGGATAATTTAGGTTAAGTAGTTTGTAAGCTTAGGGACTGATGACCTTAGCAGTTAAGTCCCATAAGATTTAACACACATTTGAACATTTGAACACAGGTGATCACGTACGTATCACAAACATTTCAGACACGTAAAAGAACATCGGAGAATACGATCTTTCACACCATCAGATGTTAAGCCGACACGGTAGCTCAGCGTGTTCGGTCAAAGGGCAATGTGCCCTCTGTAATAAAAAAAACTGAGTTAACAGATCAACAACGAACTTAAATGGATGTCTTAAATAACGACGTCCGCCCCGAGCAGATTAAACGAATTAAAGCGAACAAAATGAATTTAAAAAAAAAAAAAGATAGTGGTTAGCGTGAGCAGCTGCGGAACGAGAGGTCCTTGGTTCAAGTCTTCCCTCACGTGAAAAGATTAATTTTTTATTTTCAGTTTATGTGACAAACTCTTATGTTTTCATCACATGTTTGGGAGTGATGATCACATCTACAAGAAAACCTAAATCGGGCACGGTAGAAGAAGCTTTTTACCCATTCGCCAAGTGTACAAGTTAGGTGGGTGGACAACATATTCCTGTCACGTGACGCACATACCGTCTAACGTTCTGCGTGGTGTCTGTTGTTCTATATTGTGTCTCCCTACCAATTTCGCGCAACGACGCTCTGAGCGTGTTTTTTAGGGATTTGACTAGTTTGAACCTGGGACCTGTTGCTGGTAAGGAGACGTCAGACCACACATGACATATAGAGTTCAGAAGAGTTCAGTGAGACTAGCGATGATATAACCAAATACTTAATGATTTCAGCGTCAGCTCTACTGCACTCCCTGTAAAAGAATCTTAATACTAACTAAATTTAGTTGAAGGGGTTCAAGGCTTCCCTATTTTTAGTTAGCTGGTAAAATAACGTCGAAAAAGCAGTTAAGTTTACCATTGGAAATTTTATTCTACTCACAAAACATTGTTTATAAATTGCACTATTGATAAAAGGAAATGTTTTAATACAGGATGGTAAAAACCAACTGTGTTCAACAAAAATGTGAACGAATATTCCCTGATTTGGTTTCCATGTTCTACAATGGATCGAAGGATGACTTATGCCATATCACATCTATAATCTAGGTTTAAATTAAGTTTCACAAAAGAGAAAACTATCAGAATGGTCTACAGTGACCCTCAATTATCTTTAATTACTTATCTAACTTGTCGTAAATTACAGTGGCTGATGTGGCTTCTCAATAATTATATAACAGAAAAATCATCGCGTTTCAGATTTTTACTTCAAGTGGCAAATGTGAACACCATGAGCTTTAATTGACGATCGACTCTAGTATTACGCAAAAAGGGGGTGTAACAGATGAGACTTCTGCAGTTCTGAGTGAAGCTTTACGCGCTGTTATGCGGCATCGCGTGCGTTCATTACCTTGTCGGTGTTCGTCAGGGGGCGGCGGATAGCACAGCTCCGCTCAACTCGCCGTCTCGGAAGCAACTCTCTCCTAACTTCTCCTTACTACAATTTACCGAAGTTGGTTTAAAAAAAAACTATCTGGCTGTGTTTTCATCTGACCAATCAGGGTCTCAATGTTAACCTTAAGCTCTACCTACAAAAATTCTGTCTATCCAATGAGAAACGTTATACTTTTAGTGGTGGGGCAATGTTTTTAAAGTTTGCAACGTAACAGAGACGCGAAAAAGTCTCACGCTAAAACTTGCGGCTGGGGTGGCCCTTTTAGTGTTATCGTAAGATCTATACTGTTCTTCTGGAGGGCTCTAGCTTTTAACATGGGCTGGGGGGTGGTTCTAGCGCTTAGCTGGCGACGTGGGTGTCCGTCCCTTATCGTAGGGCCTTCTAGCTTAACACGGTTCTGCTCTCGGCTTCTGTTCTCGTTTCTCCCCTCGGAACTGCGTCTGTCTCACGGTGGGAAGGTATGACATGCATTTAGGCATTCTTGTGTTAGTCTGTGGTATTCCATTTACTCACTCGTTACTCGTATTACTTTGGTTAATTTAATGTCACGATTTATTCGGAGCTATGTGACATACTACTGGATTTGCTTATCATGTCAGGGTTTTCATGGAAGGTGGTGGATTTGCCTGACACCTTACAGCCGTCACCAGTGTCGTATAGAATATATCAGACGTGTTTTCCTGTGAAGGAATCTGTTGACCTACGACCTCGCGATCAAATGTTTTCGTTTCCCATTGGAGAGGCACGTCCTTTCGTCTACTAATCGCACGGTTTTGCGGTGTGGTCGCAAAACACAGACGCTGAACTTATTACAGTGAACAGTGACGTCAATGAACCAACGGACAGATCATAACTTTGCGAAAATAAAGTAAACCTTTCACTCGAGGGAAGACTTGAACCAAGGACCTCACGTTCCACAGCTGCTCACGCTAACCACGGGACCACGGCACTCCTGCGCACACGTTATCCTTGACGTTGCCTATCTTGCGCATGGTCTACTCAGTTTGTATATTTTGCTTATTTTTTTCATAGTTCCACACAACTTCTTCCTGTTTTCTCGATTGATCTGTGTTCAGTTTTTCAAGGCCTATCCACCTTCCCAACTTGAAACTAAATCTTAGGGGGGTGCGATGGGGAAGTTCCCCTTGTTAGTAGTGGTATTATTTCACTGTGCCACATCTTTGCCTACTGCCATCAGACACATTTAAAAGTGCAAAAAAACGAATACTAGTTATCGGAACTATTAGTTTCTTCCACGGGAAGGAAAGAGGAATGGTAGTGGGCGGTTATAAAGGAAGGACCCATGGCTGAGCAGGACACACCCTGGTATGAGGACGAGAGGAAACAAAGGTAGAAGCTGTCAGAGAGTGGCAGGATGAAGGAAGTGTATTGGTAAACAGTGCATCAGCTTTAGTCTGGGTTAACGCTATTTACATGTGTTTATACTTAGGTTTACGTTAACAATAGTACACTGACGGAAAGAATCGCAATATCAAAAAATAATTAATGTAGAGTAACGGAATTTCGGGAATAAATGTAATGTATTGCGAATTCATAGAAAGAAGGATCCTATATTGTATGATTATATGATAACGGAACAAACACTGGTAGCAGTTACTTCTGTAAAATATCTGGGAGTATGTGTACGGAACGATTTGAAGTGGAATGATCATATAAAATTAATTGTTGGTAAGGCGGGTGCCAGGTTAAGATTCATTGGGAGAGTCCTTAAAAAATGTATTCCATCAACAAAGGAGATGGCTTACAAAACACTCGTTCGACCTATACTTGAGTATTGCTCATCAGTGTGGGATCCGTACCAGGTCGGGTTGACATAGGAGATAGAGAAGATCCAAAGAAGAGCGGCGCGTTTCGTCACAGGGTTTTTTGGTAAGCGTGATAGCGTTACGGAGTTTAACGAACTCAAGTGGCAGTGCTCTGCATCGCGGTGTAGCTTGATGTCCAGGTTTCGAGAGAGTGTGTTTCTGGATGAGTTATCGAATATATTGCTTCCCCCTACTTATACCTCCCGAGGAGATCACGAATGTAAAATTAGAGAGATTCGAGCGCGCACAGAGGCTTTCCGGCAGTCGTTCTTCCCGCGAACCATACGCGACTGGAACAGGAAAGGGAGGTAATGACAGAGGCACGTAACGTGCCCTCCGCCACACACCGTTGGATGGCTTGCGGAGTATAAATGTGAATGTAGATGTAGAATATATTTGACTTCATAACTTATTTAAGTGATTAACATTGCGAGATCACACGTAAATGCAAGCACGAGATAAGGCATTGATAAAGTGAAATGCTGGTGCACTAATAACCGGTGTAACCACCAGAATGTTGACTGCAATAATGCAAACGTGCATTTACTGTGTTGCACGGTTGCCAGATGTTAGTTTGTGGAATGGAGTTCCATGCCTGTTGCACTTGGTCGGTCAATACAGGAATAGCTAATGCTGATTGTGGATGACGTTGGAATTGTCGTCCGATGATGTTGCATATGTGCTCCACTGGAGACAGATCTGGTGATCGAGCAGGCCAAGGCAACATGTCGACACTCTGTAGAGCATGTTGGATTACAACAGCCTTATGTAGCCGAGCGTTACCAACGCACCTCCTGGAATGCTGTTCATGAATGGCAGCACAACAGGTCGAATCATCGGACTGACTCACAGATTTGCAGTCAGGGTGCGTGGGATAACCACGAGAGTGCTCCTGCTGTCGTACGAAGTCGCACCCCAGACGTTAACTCCAGCTGTAAGTCCAGTGTGTCTAGCACGCAGACAAGTTGGCTGCACGCCCTCAAATCGCCTCCTCATAACCAACACACGGCCATCACTGGCACCGAGAGAGAACCAGCTATCAACATAAAAGACAACAGTCCTCCACCCTGCCCTCCAGTGAGGTCTCGCTTGACACCACTGAAGTCGCAAAGGGCGGTGGTTTGGGGTCAGTGGAACGCACGCTACAGGGCGTCTGGCTTAGAGCTTTCCTTGAAGTAACCGATTTGTAGCAGTTGGTTGTGACAGTGTGGGGCCAACTGCTGCTCAAATTGCTGCTGCAGATGCAGTACGATGTGCCAGAGCTGTATGCCAAACACGATGGTCTTCCCTCTCCGTAGTGACACGTGGTCGTCTGGAACCCAGTCTTCTTGCGACCTTACATTCTCGTCACCATCGTTTCCAACTATCATATACAGTGGCTACATTTCTGCTAATATCTTCTGAAATATCACAGAAGAAACATTCAGCTTCCGGTACGCAAAACCCTGCCATGTGTGAATGTGAAATCGTACCGAAATAATGGAACTGAATTGCCCCAACAAATCAATACCTCAAAAATCACTCTAACATGGAATCCTGAGGTGTGAAATTAAATGACTATTTTTATTCTGTCGACAACCAATAATAATAATTAATTGAAGTAGTAAGTAGGCTGCTTCTGTGTTGGCAGCGCTGTGTAGCGCTTTGCATTGGATCTCTGGCTGCGCTTTCTTTGTAAGAGACTCTGTGGCTGGTTGGCCTCGTTGTTGGAAGTTAATCGCCAGTAGTGTTGGGTAGTTGGAAATTAGAGTCGCCAGCAGTGATGGAAGTACTGTTGGGCAATTGGAGGTGAACGGCCACCAATGATGGATGTTAGATGTGAGAAGTTGGCATTGATGGAGGGTAAAATTAACAGTTAAAATCGTTTTGTTACTCTGATCTTCTTACAACAAGTGTCCTGTGTTTCTAAAGTTTAAGTTTAGATTGAAATATAAACGCAATCAGTTTTTGCTTAACGTTTACAAAAGTCTTTTTACGCTGCTGGCCATTAAAAGTGCTACACTAAGAAGAAATGCAGATGAAAAACGGGTATTAATTGGACAAATATATTATACTAGAACTGACATGTGATTACATTTTCATGCAATTTGGGTGCATAGATCCTGAGAAATCAGTACCCAGAACAACCACTTCTGGCCGTAACAGCCGGTGTGGCCAAGCGGTTAAAGGCGCTACAGTCTGGAACCGCGTGGCCGCTACGGTCGCAGGTTCGAATCCTGCCTCGGGCATGGATGTGTGTGATGTCCTTAGGTTAGTTAGGTTTAAGTAGTTCTAAGTTCTGGGGGACTGATGACCTTAGAAGTTAAGTCCCATAGTGCTCAGAGCCATTTGGCCGTAACAACGGCATTGACACGGCTGGGCATTGAGTCAAACAGAGCTTGAATGGTGTGTACAGGTACAGCTGCCCAAACAGCTTCAACACGATACCGCAGTTCATCAAGAGTAGTGACTGTCGTATTGTGACTAACCAGTTGTTCGGCCACCATTGACCAGACGTTTTCAATTGGTGAGAGATCTGGAGAATGTGCTGGCCAGGACAGCAGTCGAACATTTTCTGTGTCCAGAAAGGCCCGAACAGGACCTGCAGCATGCGGTCGTGCATTATCCTGCTGAAATGTAGGTTTTCGCAGGGATCGAATGAAGGGTAGAGCCACGGGTCGTAACACATCTGAAATGTAACGTCCACTGTTCGAAGTGCCGTCCTTGCGAACAAGAGGTGACCGAGACGTGTAACTAATGGCATCCCATACCATCGCGCCAGGTGATACGCCAGTATGGCGATGACGAATACAAGCTTCCAATGTGCGTTCACCGCGATGTCGCCAAACACGGATGCGATCATCATGATGCTGTAAACAGAACCTGGATTAACGCGGAAAAATGACGTTTTGCCATGCGTGCACCCAGGTTCGTCGTTGAGTACACCATCGCAGGCGTTCCTGTCTGTGGTGCAGCGTCAAGAGTAACCGCAGCCATGGTCTCCGAGCTGATAGTCCATCTACATCTACATTTATACTCCGCAAGCCACCCAACGGTGTGTGGCGGAGGGCACTTTACGTGCCACTGTCATTACCTCCCTTTCCTGTTCCAGTCGCGTATGGTTCGCGGGAAGAACGACTGTCTGAAAGCCTCCGTGCGCGCTCTAATCTCTCTAATTTTACATTCGTGATCTCCTCGGGAGGTATAAGTAGGGGGAAGCAATATATTCGATACCTCATCCAGAAACGCACCCTCTCGAAACCTGGCGAGCAATCTACACCGCGATGCAGAGCGCCTCTCTTGCAGAGTCTGCCACTTGAGTTTATTAAACATCTCCGTAACGCTATCACGGTTACCAAATAACCCTGTGACGAAACGCGCCGCTCTTCTTTGGATCTTCTCTATCTCCTCCGTCAAACCGATCTGGTACGGATCCCACACTGATGAGCAATACTCAAGTATAGGTCGAACGAATGTTTTGTAAGCCACCTCCTTTGATGATGGACTACATTTTCTAAGGACTCTCCCAATGAATCTCAACCTGGTACCCGCCTTACCAACAATTAATTTTATATGATCATTCCACTTCAAATCGTTCCGCACGCATACTTCCAGATATTTTACAGAAGTAACTGCTACCAGTGTTTGTTCCGCTATCATATAATTATACAATAAAGGATCCGTGCTGATGCAAACGTCGACGAACTGTTCGTGCAGATGGTTGGTGTCTTGCAAACGTCCCCATCTGTTGACTCAGGGATCGGGACGTGGCTGCACGATCCGTTACAGCCAAGCGGATAAGATGCCTGTGATCTCGACTGCTAGTGATACGAGGTCGTTGGGACCCAGTACGGCGTTCCGTATTACCCTCCGGAACCCACAGATTCCATATTCTGCTTAGAGTCATCTGATCTCGACCAATGTGAGCAGCAATGTCGCGATACGATAAACCGCAATCGCGATTCGCTACAATCCGACCTTTAACAAAGTCGGAAACGTTATGGTACGCATTTCCCCTCCTTACACGAGGCATCACAACGTTTCACCAGGCAACGCCGGTCAACTGCTGTTTGTGTATGAGAAATCGGTTGGAAACTTTCCTCATGTCAGCACGTTGCAGGTGTCGCCACCGGCGCCAACCTTGTGTGAATTCTCTGAAAAGCTAATCATTTGCATATCACAGCATCTTCTTCCTGTCGGTTAAATTTCGCGTCTGTAGCACGTCATCTTCGTGGTGTAGCAATTTTAATGGCCAGTAGTGTACAAATCATATTAAATCGATGGTTATTATATTAGAAGCAGTGTGATAGAAAAAGAATCAGTGAAGTGAGTGGTAGAAAAAGTTATTGCAATAAAGGTATGAAGCAATTGGGAGAGTACTACCGTATCCCCGTTGCACATTCAATCACTAGTACGAATGCAGCCCACCAAGTCTTTTAGTTACCCCTGTGGTTGACTGAGTAATAAATGGAAACTTAAGTATCACTGGGCCGGGGCTAACAGTGCCGTAGAAACGGTACGTCCGCTTTGCAAACACCAACGCCCCACCTGTCACCGATGCTGATGCATATTCTCACCAGTCTGCTATGGCGGTAAGCCGACCGTGTGCGGTCGCATGTGAAGAACGAGAATCTCGCTCGTCAGGACACCGAGAAGTCCCATCCACCGTCGGAACTCAAAGTTCCCGGCGTCTGAAACCAGCGACCAGATGAATTTAGCATATAAATGGAAGGAGGCAAGTCAGACGGCTTGTAACCTTTCACGTAGTCCTGTTACACGACCTCGTTTAAACTCAGTGAGGTGTTGATAATGGCGTCTTTGTCGCCTTAAAGGGAGTCTTGACTAACATCAACTCACTACGTCCAGTCTCAAACGTAAATAACGCTCACGACGGATACAGCGTATATTTAAAGCAAACCTTATTTGCATCCTTATAGTGGCGCCACTAACGCCGGTCATATGCGACTGGCATGAAATCTGAACAGACGTAGATACACGCCTACCAACTTTCGTTTATATCGCACAATTTCTTCTTGGTGTTGCGATTTTTTTTGATTCGGTTTATTCGCACACACATTTCTAAAAAGTCCATCTTGTCGCTCCAGTTATAATGAGAGAATGACAGGAAGTTCTGTGCATAATTAGCGAATTTCCTTTATTTACAAGCTGGAATATAAGATTAAAGTTATTAGTGAAAGATGTGATTCATTTTGTCATGGCACCAAAATGAGGAATATACGTTGTAACACACTTCCGTCGAACTAACCTACGTTGTGTCACACGATGACGAAACATCATTACCATTTTTTGTAGATGAAAAATCAGTACGGCCCCAAATCCTAATAATTATACATGGTGGAACTAAATTCTTTATTTTACAAAAAGTAAAGAACTTACAAATTTGTAGTTTGTGGTAAATGAAAGAATTAACCGTCAAGTTTGTTTTTTGATGTCTTAGTTGCAGATAGAAGCTGGGTGGAGAGCACTGCAATCGCTATTGTCAAATGACGACATGCGAGAAGAAGGCACATCGTGTTCTGCGGTATTACGAGAAATAACCTCCAGTTATACTGCAACGAAATTTTCGAAGACAATACGGTCGAGCAGCACCTGATAGGAGTATTGTTGCGTGGTACACGAATTTTAAACAGACCGGCAGTGTGTTGAATCTTGCACGAACAGGGCAGCCTCGGGCTCAGTGAACAAATTGCCGGAGCTGTGCAAACAGGGGTTCTTACGAAGCCCTTCCACATCTACTCAACGCGAATCTGGTGAAGTAGAGATTCCTAGGACCACAACGCGAAGAATTCTGCATAACAGATGGCACCTGCATGCTTATACGGTTCAGGTAAGTCACTCGTTACAACCAGATGATGGAGTTTGTCGAGCAGCTCTTGCGACTGACATTACGGTGTTGGCTCCTGTCCAGACCAGCAATGGGTATCTTCAACGAATTTGTTTTTCAGATGAGGCTATTTTCTACGTATCAGGCAAAGTAAACAAGCACAGTGTGACGATATAGGGCTCGGAAAGTCCGTACGTTGCCTTAGATCACGTTAGGAATTCCCCTAAAATGAATGTGTGCTGCGGTTTAATGTGCAACAGAGTCATTCTAAATCTACATCTACATGGATACTCTGCAAATCACATTTAAGTGCCTACCAGATGGTTCATCGAATCACCTTCGCAATTCTCTATTATTCCAATCTCGTATAGCGCGCGGAAAGAATGAACACCTACATTTTTCCGTACGAGCTCTGATTTCCCTTATTTTATCGTGGTGATCGTTCCTCCCTATGTAGCTCGGTGTCAGCAAAATATTCTCGCATTCGGAGGAGAAAGTCGGTGATTGGAATTTCGTGAGAAGATTCTGTCGCAACGAAAAACGTCTTTCTTTTAATGATGTCCAGCCCAAAACCTGTATCATTTCTGTGTCACCCTCTCCCATATTTCGTGATAATACAAAACTTATTGCCTTTCTTTGAACTCTTTCGATGTACTTCGTCAGTCCTATCTGGTAAGGATCCCACACCGCGCAGCAGTATTCTGAAAGAGGACGGACAATCATAGTGTAGGCAGTCTCCTTAGTAGGTCTGTTACATTTTCTAAGTGTCCTGCCAATAAAACGCAGTCTTTGGTTAGTCTTCCCCACAACTTTTTCTATGTATTCCTTCCAATTTAAGTTGTTCGTAATTGTAATACCTAGGTATTTAGCTGAATTTACGGCTTTTAGATTAGACTGATTTATCGTGTAACCGAAGTTTAACGAGTTCCTTTTAGCACTCATGTGGATGACCTCACACTTTTCGTTATTTAGGGTCAACTGCCACTTTTCGCACCATTCAGATATCTTTTCTAAATCGTTTTGCAATTTGTTTTGATCATCTGATGACTTTATTAGTCGATAAACGACAGTGTCTTCTGCAAACAACCGAAGACGGCTACTCAGATTGTCTCCCAAATCGTTTATATAGATAACGAACAGCAAATGGCCTGTAACACTACGTCGTGGGACGCCAGAAATCACTTCTGTTTTACTCGATGACTTTCCGCCAATTACTACGAACTGTGACCTCTCTGACAGGAAATCACAAATCCAGCCACATAACTAAGACGATATTCCACAAGCACGCAATTTCACTACAAGCCGCTTGTGTGGTACAGTGTCAAAAGCCTTCCGACAATCCAGCAATACAGAAACGATCTGAAATCCCTTGTCAATAGCAACACTTCATGTGAAAAAAGAGCTAATTGTGTTTCACAGGAACGATGTTTTCTAAACCCTTGTTGACTGTGTGTCAATAGAACGTTTTTTTCGAGGTAATTCATAACTGGGCCTTTCTTTATTAGTACGACGTAAAACCAGTCCAAAGTTGTAAATTTCACTTTTTTTTATTCACCCTATGTCTATTTTCGGGTCGGGACCCATTTTCAGATCATCGTAACATAGCCAGATATTATTTCCGAAGATGCAAAAACATGTCAAAATGTGCAGATGAACAGTTACAGCGCACACGGATAACTTTTTGTCGAAAAATCTGTAACAACTTACATCTATTTGGATATGCTAGAACAATTTATAAAACAGCAACTGAGAGACTTCTAGCCTGATGTGGTTTTCCATCAGGACGGTGCAGCGCCACATTGGAGATTGAATCCTAGAAATTTTCTTAATGAAACATTTCTTGACAGGTTGATTGGTGTGATGGTCCCACTGCCTGTCCTGCAAGATCACCAAACGTAACGCCTTTAGGTTTCTTTTTTTTTTTTGTTTTGTGTGGGCTACGCAAGGAGCAAGGTTTACGCTACGCAAGTAACTGGTCTGGATACATTACGAAGAAGAATAGCAGACGTTGTTGCTGGTCTCACATAAGTAATGTTGCCAAATATGTGGAGTGAAATCAAATATCGATTAAACATTCTTCGAGCTACAAACGGCTCACATACAGAGTTCACTGATCATAAAAAAAACCTCAGTGATTCACGCTTTCGTTTGTCGCAATTTGTGAATTCTGTAGTTTTTGTAAAGTAAATACTGATAATTGTACAAAGACTTTAGGCCCACCCTGTACTACAGAGGCATACGTGTGCCTTTCCTTATTTTATAATACCTGTGACAACATCTACGTGCTCTGGGCATTAACATGAAGTATTTATGGCTCTCCCTAAAGGCGTCTAGAAATTCCTTACAGTGTGGTCTGTAATTCTACAACTCTTCTAAAACCATAACAGCTACTGAATAATTGATTTTGTTTCCATAAAATGTTAATGCTACACCTTGTATACGTTCGTCTTTAGGAATTAGGAAGGCTGTTGTTAGAGACGGCGGAAAGTAGCAGTGGTGATCCCAATTGCAATAAAAAAAGGCCAAGGCCGACAAGAACTACAATACAATAACCTTTATTTAGAATGTCACATTTGGTTCCTTTATACAAAATGTTGTATAAACTTTATTTTTCACATTAAAGGACACAATATTTTTCTGAGAAAATATTATAATCGGCTTTCGATTGTAAACTAAACACAAAAACGTCACAAGGGTGAGCACTTGGCAGTAATGCATTACGTGCCTCGCATAGTTTTGCTAAATGGGATCAAGTACGAACCTTGGCGTTATGTGCAGACTGCTTTCGTTTTAATTATATAATATAAACGTATCTATTTTTTCCACTACACTTATGGTAAGAAAGAGCTGAAGCGTCATACTCGTTTCGAAAAAACAACGTAATTTTTATCAGTTGTATCTATCTTAGGTATCTCAATTGATTCATGTTCTTCATTGGTGAGAGAAGTTTGCTACAGATACAGACATGGTTAATTTATAATTACCTAGTAGCATTACATCCTTTGATGAGATTCGTCAGAGATTTATTTGGTTATTTGAGACAGTAGTCAGTAGTACAAGGGGCTACACTATTGACACTAAATGGACGTAAAGGGGCTAGTGAAAGTGAGTGCGACTTTGTTGCATTTAACTCACACAAGAAATCAAGTTGGAAAGCACAAGAGAAATTGGGATTTGTAGATGCTTTGTTATTTAAGTAAGTGAAATGCTTCAACAAATTTAACTAGCATAGTGGATGCTGGATACATACCTGTCCCAAAGTTTTACCAGAATGCCAATACGTAATTTCGAATATCTTGTACAAGCAATTGAACCGAGAACTACTAACCCAACTCAAATGTGAGAGAATGTACGCCTCTTACAACCAGTACGACTACCATCCTTCGGGTTTTAGCTACTGGTGACTCGTACAGAAGTTTAATGTGACCCTAAAGTTCACTCTTTTTTTGCTAGCGCCTTTGTCCCGGATGTTGCGCAGGGTCAGCATGGTTAATTTTAAGGGCTGGCAGGTTGTCCTCCCTGTCGCCACACCATACCCCACGGGACGGAATTAGTGTACCCCAGCAGTCTGCGACTAGTGTAAACCATGAGATTAGATTAGATTAGTTTTTCGTTCCATAGATCCGTGCTGAGGAGATCCTCGTGGATGTAGAACATGTCAATTTTTTTAAAGCTGAAATAACAATACTAATAGTATGAATATATACAATACATCATTTGTTTCTATTACAAAATTCGTCAATGGAGTAGAAGGAGTTGGCCACTAGTAAGTCTTTCAGGCTCCTTTTAAACTGATCTTTATTTGTTACTAAATTTTTTATGTTTGCTGGCAAATTATTGAAGATGAGTGTTCCTGAGTAGTGGACCCCTTTTTGAACTAAAGTAAGTGCTTTTAAGTCCTTGTGCAGATCATTTTTGTTCCTGGTATTGTATGTATGAACTGAGCTGTTTGTTGGAAAAAGGGATATATTATTTAGGACAAATTTTATTAAGGAGTAAATATACTGAGAGGCAGTAGTTAGTATACCCAGTTCTTCGAAGAGGTTTCTACAGACGTCCGTGAATTTACTCCACAAATAATACGAATTACACGCTTTTGGACTCTGAAAACTTTTGTTTAACTTGAAGAGTTACCTCAAAATATTATACCACATGACATTATGGAATGAAAGTAGGCAAAGTATGCACGGTTTTTCATTTTTATGTCGTCTATGTCTGCTAACACTCGAATTGCAAATACAGATTTGCTAAGGCGTTTCTGCAGTTCTGTGGTGTGCTCCTCCCAACTGAATTTATTATCAAGTTGTAATCCCAGGAATTTAAGACGGTCAACCTCTTCTATCTGCTCTTCTTCATACTTTATGAATATGCTGGATGGAAACCTCTTACAGGTTCTGAATTGCATATAGTGAGTCTTTTCGAAGTTTAATGTCAGTGAGTTGGCTTTAAACCATTTATTAATATCCATGAAAATATCATTAGCAGATCTTTCTAGAACTACACTCGACATACTATTTATTGTAATACTTGTGTCATCTGCAAAAAAAACGAACTCTGCTTCTGGCAATGTAACTGATGAGATATCATTAATGTGCACAAGAAAAAGCAATGGCCTGAAGATAGATCCTTGTGGGACACCACATGTAATTTCTTCCCATTCTGATGATGACAGATGACTTAATTCACTAGCCCCTTGCACTGACACCCTTTGTTTCCTGTTAGCGAGATGTGACTTGAACCATTTTGCAGCACTGCCCATGACACCATAGAATTCTAATTTATTTAAAAGGATGTTGTGGTTCACACAATCAAGTGCCTTTGACAAATCACAGAAAATACCTGCTGCTTGTAACTTGTTATTTAATGAATTAAGTACACTTTCACTGTAGGTGTAAATAGCCTTCTAGATATCAGAACCCTTCAGAAATCCAAACTGTGTTCTTGATAATATGTTATTTGTGGTCAGATGGTTGAGAAGCTGCCTGTACATTACTTTTTCTAAAATTTTGGGAATGCTGGCAAAAGTGAAATCGGTCTGTAGTTTGATGGTATCTCTTTATCCCGTTTCTTGAATAGAGGCTTAACATCTGCATATTTTAGCCAGTCAGTAAATGTCCCAGTTATAATTGACTGGTTACACAAGTAACTTAGAATTGTACTAAACTCACAACAACATGCCTTAATTAACTTAGTTGATAGTTCATCGTAACCACTAGAATGCCTTGTTTTTAAAGATTTTATTATGGAACTTATTTCTTTTGGTGAAGTGAGTGACATATTCATATACCTGAAGCTTTTTGTAAAGGCCAGTTTCAGATATTCAAGGGCATTATTTACTGATCCTGACATTCCCATTCTATCGGTAACAGATATAAAGTACTTGTTAAATAGATTTGCCACACTATGCCCATCGGTTACTAATGTGTCATCTACCCTTAGTGCTATTTGCTCCTGTTCCTTTCTGGTTCTACCAGTCTCCTCTTTCACTATATCCCATATTGTTTTCATTTTGTTCCCTGACATTGCTATCTTCTTCTCGTAGTGCATTTGTTTAGATGTCTGAATAACTTTTTTTAATATTTTACAGTATTCCTTGTATTTAGCTAAATCATCAGCACTGGAGCTATTCTTGGTCGACAGATACATTTTCCTTTTTGTCTTACAGGAAACCTTTATTCCTTGTGTAATCCATGGTTTTATTATAGACTTCTGTTTAATTTGAGTAACTTTCAGAGGAAAACAGTTTTCAAACGTGGTACTGACATTGTTCATGAATGTGTTATATTTTTCATTTATGTCATGAGCACTATAAACATCTTTCCAGTTCATGTCTTTGAGCAGTTTGCTAAAACACTCAATTTTTGGTTGATTGACTACTCTCCTGTACTCAGATTTAGCAGTCTTGATAATCTGCTTAGAATTTACATCTAAAACAAGGAGCTGCGTGTCATGATCTGATAGTCCATTTATTACAGGTTTTATGATATGATTTTGTTCCTTTGATTTGTCTATAAAAATGTTATCGATAGCTGTCCTTGAGGATTTAGTGATCCTAGCTGGAAAGTTTACAGTGTGAGTTAGATTGAAAGACAACATTACTAACTGCAGTAAATGTTTACTTGAAGATTGCATTAGAAAATCTGTATTAAAGTCACCAGCAATAAAAATTTCTTTGTTTCCTCCTGTTAAATGACCCAAAAGAGCTTCTATATGATTTATGAATAGATTATAATTTCCTGCAGGTGCTCGGTAAATAGTTACTAGTATATAGGATCTGTTATGGAACTCTATTTCTGTTGCACATGCTTCTAGATGCTGCTCTAAACAGAATTTATTAATGTCAATGTTCTTGAATTTATGGCAGTTTTTAGTAAATGTGGCAACTCCTTCTCCATCCATATCTACTCTGGAGAAGTAGGAAGTCAGCTTAAATCCTTAAATGTCTAACATATCTATACCAGTGGTCACTTGATGTTCAGAGAGGCAGATTATGTCAATTTGGTTAGATGAATTCATTTCATCGATACAAATGAGTAGTTCATCAACTTTATTTCTGAGTCCTGGAATGTTCTGGTGTGATAAAGATAACTGATACTGCGTACTAATGGGATTATAACTGCTTTGGCGAAGATGAACTGGCAGTTTCTGATTACTTTCTGTCAAACATTGTTTAAATGGAGGCTGTATGCTAAAATCTGGCACCTGTTCATCTGTTTTCTCAAACTGAGTGTGTCTGCCAATCTCTCTTAAAACTCGTTTTCTTTCCCCCTTCCCTATCCTATAAAAGGCATCCCTCTGACACCTGTGACCACTGGTATTTTACCACTTGTAACAGTGTCCCCCCTTAAGTTTTCTGCAATCAACCCAGACAGTTTTCCCTTCCCTTTCCTATTGAGGCCTAGTGTAGTCCCACCTATTGATAGCATCCACAGAAATCAAACCAATATGGGACCCTATATCCGTCCTAAGCAGCCACTCCAAGTTCACCCTCCCTACAGAAGAGTTCAAATGAGGCCGATCATGGCGTCTCAACACACACACAAATCCCACACTCGTATGCTTCGTTGCTGATGCTATCTTAACCAGGTCACTCTCTATGGAATAATCAGAGTCTCTGTCAATGCTATTTCCCGGACCACCCACTATAACCACGGCATCCTCCTTTGTGAAATCCTTGCATAAAGAACCTACATCCTCTGTTACCTGACTCAGATCTGCACTAGGCTTGAAAAAGTTTGTGACCTGGTACTCTGGACCTAGATTTTCCTGCAGTAGTTGGCCAACATCTCTACCATGGGAACTACCTAACAACAGAACTTTCTTTTTCTTTACAAATTTCCCTACCTTTTTCAAGTCCTTGAAAGCTTGTTGTGCCTTTTCTACAGCTTCAGCTACATGAGGCTCATCCGATTCTGACTGAGGCAACAGGTCAAATCTATTTTCAAGATTTATGACAAAGTTGTCTGATGCTCTCCTTTGCCTGTTCCCCCTATTACCTGTTGCCACTTCCCACCTCTGTTCACCCTTCTCCCTCTTTAACCTGTCCAGATCCTCCCTTGCCTTGTCTAGGTCAGCTTGAAGAGCTGCAATTTTCCCTTCCTGTTCCAGTATTTTCCTATCTCTACTGCAGATCCTACAATACCACTGGTGAGCCTCATTTATGTCCCCATTTCCCACGCCACTACATTCGCCCCAATGAAAGAAACTACAGCACCCATCACGCCATACCCCGGAACTAACGATCCTACGGCATGTCACACACTTCTCACTCATGGTAAAAACAGAAATCGTATAAACTGATTTAAGTACTGACTAAAACGTAAACAAAGGACCCTAGAAACTATTCAGGAAGATATAAATAAAGTAAGAGAGTACTGAATAAAAAAACTGGTGATTACATATAAGTTTGTCACTGTTTACTTACGATACGCGCGCGTGAAATTAAGCCTAAAATCTGTGCAATAGGCGCAAGAAGGAAAATAAACTTCTTAACCCGTTTAATCTTCTTTAACACTTCACTAACACTTCCACTAATGTAACAACACTTGTATTATATTTATACCAACTGGCAACGTTTACCTATAAGTTTAAGTCACTGCTTACTTACGATTCGCGCGCGTGAAATTAGGCCTAGGACTCGTGCTACAGGCGCGAGAAGAAAAATACGCTTCTTACCCCGTTTAATCTTATCTTATACTTCGCTAACACTTCCACTAATTTAACAACATTTATATTATATTTATAACACCTGTAAACGTTTAAAAATAGCTAAATAACAACGCTTTTTATAATTATTTAGTGCAGAAATACTCGAAGAGTCCGCGTCTGTGCAGTGTTTCCAACAGAAAATGAAATAGAGCGAACGTTTTTCACATGTCTGGGAGGTGTGTAACTGAGGCGGGACGTGGGGACCAACCCTGTTTTCACCTAAATGGGATGTGGAAAACCGCCTAAAAACCACATCCAGGCTGGCAGGCACATCGGCCATCGTCGTTAATCCGCCGGACGGATTCGATCCGGGGCCGGCGCGCCTACCCGAGTCCAGGAAGCAGCGCATTAGCGCTCTTTTTTTATTTTTATTTTTTTTAAAGTTAAAATTTCGCTCAACAGCCAAACACTTTAACCATTTTTTTGCTTTTTTTGTTTTTTTTTAATTTTTTTATGCAAATGGAACTACAAAAAAAAGAACGAAAGAAAGAAAGAAATGAAGTGCCACCGCCACTTCTCATCCTATAACAAAAAAATCTGATCCACTTCAGGCGTTGGCTCCTGACTAAACCTACGCCAAAGAGCTGCCTATATACCAGGGGAAATATGGGAAATCAAGGTTAGGGCTATCCTTACAAACAAAACAAAATCTTCCTTTTCTGAATTTTATTTTTATTGTTTTTATTGTTTTTTGTTTTGTTTAGTGTTGTTGTGTAATTGATTAGAGGCCTTCTGCGCCCCGCTGCGAATATGTTGAGTGACGTCTTCTCGAAATTGATGTATTCCGTTCAATTGTTCAGAAATGTTCGTTGGTTCAAACAGGAAACCTTCTTCTCTCTTGGCTTAACACATTCTAGCTGCGAGGCGGGTCGTGGAAAGCACTCCCAAGGAAGTTCGAGAAAAATTGTCTGTATTTTGGGTGACGGACAACGACATAGTGACGGTCATTGATGTATGTCCAAAAATCGAGTACAGAGTCTACAGTTTGTCCAAATAGGTGGTGAATGGCATGTCCGCAAATCCAATTCACAGCATTGGTCTTTGTCCGAGGAAAATAGTCACGTTCCGGAAATAATAATGAAAGGGGAGTAATCCGATCCGGAATGTCCCGCGTTAGAAGAGCCACAATACGACGAACCAAGTGCCAAACCTCCGCCGCCGGTCCGCAAACAAACCGATGTTCGTCATTGTCTGGCACTCCACACGTGGAACGCAGAGGTGATTGGGCGAGGTAGATACGATGAAGGCGAAATTGGTTGATTTGCTTACCATTGACAGTTAGGTACCAGACAGATTGAACATTTGTGTCAAGGCAACAGGCGAACACCGCGCGCCATACATGACGCCAGCCAACCTGGGGGAATTTTTGTTCAATCGGGTTAGGTGGACGACCTAATTGGAGGACATTGTATACTGCCTTTGTCTTGAGTAAAAGCTGTCTTGGTAAGGTGAGGCGTAGATAACTGAGTTCAAGAAAGAAGTATCGTATATAATGGAACGGGGCTGGAACATCCGAGATCATCACTGGGGCTGACAGTGAGACCGGCGTATATGCCGACAGGAGGAGACCAGTGTGGCTCATTGGGCAACGTGTCCATACCATCATCTGGGAGCTGACAAATAGGGCGCGAGCTCTATCCAGCACGTGAAACAGACCTATCCCACCTCGTTCACGGGGAAGAGTAAGGGTTGCATAGTTAACTTTGAACAACAGCCCAGAGCTGACGAAAGATGCCATCGCTGCCAACATGCTACGTGCCACAGTAAGCGGGAAAGGTAGAACTAGTGCTACATGGGGAACTCGGGATGCGATATATATATTGACATATTGAGCTCGTTGGAGAATATCTAGGGATCGAAGGCGATGGTCCGTAAGACCTGTTCTGATCATTAAAAGGAGGCGTCGGCAGTTGATGGTGGCCGAACGCCGGATATCAGATGAAAAATCTATTCCCAAACGCGAATGGTATCAACGGTGGTGAGAGGTGTAACGCACTCCACGGGAAGTCCCGTGCCAATGAACATAACTTGTGACTTACGTACGTTTAAAGAGCTACCCGACGCCTCACCATAAGTCGCTACCCACGTCAAAACAGCTCGAACCTCGTCGGCATGACGTAAACAGATGACTACATCGTCAGCATAGGCCGTGTAACAGAATCGGTAGCGATCTATGGACAACCCTATCAAACGTTGTCTTAGTCTACATAGCAAGGATTCTAAGGAAAAGGCGTACAAAATCGCTGATAGAGGGCAACCTTGACGTGCGGATCGACCTATTTTTATCGGAGGAGTGAGTCTGTCATTGTACATAATCCTGGATGAGGCACCCTACAGAAGGCGCATCACTACCGTGATAACGGCGACTGGGAAACCCATATGGTGGAGCACGGCCGTAAGGAACGAATGGTCAACCCTATCAAAAGCTTGACTAAAGTCCAAAGACGCAAGTGCCCCAAAGAGGCGTTGTGCCTGGTGTAAGGGGTCCGTAGGCCCTTGCTATAAGTTTGCACTCGGCACAGGTCGATAGGGCAAACAATCGATAGTGTCGTGTTGCGAGGGCGAGTGTAGAGTGGAGTCAGTTCCCAGGTTGCGGGCCGAGCCGTGTGGAGGCCTGTTGATGTAATGCAAGGCTTACCGACAAAGGGAGTGGCCATCGCCGCGGTTTAACCCCTTTGTGTTAGAATAATACGGGAAAGTGAAGAAGTACAATTACGAGAGTGATCAGTGATATTTCTGTGCCGATATTTTTGGTTTCGCGTCTACCGCGCCGGCATCATTTGGATTGCAGTGTTGGATTGCAGTGTTGGATTACAGTGATTGAATTTGCGTGTGACGATAATGAATAGCGAGGAAGCCTGTGCTGAGATTAGCCGTTATTAAATATGTATGACGAAGGCAGTGGCCGTCTCCTTTTTCTTGTTTTTTTGAGACGAATATAGGTCTTGATTAGTGAAGCTGTGTTGGTGTTCTTCTTGGTACCAGACATTTCATTATTACAGCATTTGAGAAGGACAAAATGGAATGTAACAACTCCGTAGCAGTCAAATCCGATTGCCAGCCTCATTAGGTACACGATCACATTAATTAATATTTATTTGGGCTGCTATCAGATCCGATCGGGTCGAGATAAGTAAAATATCGGAGGTGTTACACTGGGTAACGGCGATCATATCCCTGTAGCGGCACAAAGCCGTGCGGATATTATTATCCCCTCCCAAAGATGCTTGGTCTGGCGACACAACATATCGGGCAACGTGTTTAAGTCGTGCCGCCAAAAGGCGAGTGAAGATTTTCATATCACTGTTAAGGAGGGTGATGGGCCGATAATCACTGCTATTGTTGCCACCATGCGGTTTATGTACAGGAATAATAATTCCATCCAGGAAAGCGTCCGGTACAGGTACTTCTGGAGACATCAGTTCCCGACAGATGTACTCTAACAAATCACGGAAGGTGCGATAAAATTCGAGGGGAAGACCGTCGGGTCCTGGGGAGCGATTGATGGTTCCTGCCCGGATCGCATCGCGGACTTCATCATCAGTCACCTCTGACGTCAAGTCAATCGCCGCATCTCTTGGGATACCACCGAAGTTGAGCTGTGAGACTTCCTCGATCAACTCTGGGGAATGTGGAATTGCGGCGTAGAGCTGCTGGTAGTGGGCGTGAAGCACATTCCCTATTGCAGATTGGGTTACGTAGCGACGCCCTTCTTGGTCTGTTAGGACGTGAAACAATTTTCGGCGTCGATTTTGGCGTTCTTGGACGATATGGTACATCGAAGGATTTTCATGAGGCATGCGATCAGCAGTACGAGATCGTACTGTCACTCCTTCCAAATGCCTTCGCATAAGATTTGAGATTTGGGCCTTAGCATGGTTCATCCTTGTATGGCGCTCAGGGGAGGCTGGCATCGTGGAGCATTCTCGTAGAATCCTGTAGTAAAAGTCCGTAGTGCTCTTCCTCCAGGCGACAACATCTTTACCATACCGGATCAAAGTTTTTCGAAGAGCCGGTTTTGCACACTGGATCCACCAGGATATGGTAGACGGATACGTGGGACGGCGTCTATTACATGTGATCCAAGTGTCTTCTATTAAAAAAGTCGACAGTCAGGTGAATTAAGAAGTGCCGTGTTCAGTTTCCATAAACCACGTCCGTGCCATACTGCCTGTCTTGTGAGGACAACCTCACAGAAGTAAGCCTCATGATCTGAGAAAGCAACATGCCAGATTTCAGCCTGTCGAGTGTGTTGAATTAGGGATCGCGAGATGTAGATGCGATCCAGTCGGCTAGAGGAGTGCGCAGTGTAGTACGTAAAGCCCAAAAGATCACCGTGAACATGTCTCCACGTGTCGACAAATTGTAGCCGTTTCCAGAGCTGCACATGGTGAATGACGCGGCAATTGATCCTGAGGTCGCTGGGTGCAGTTGAAGTCTCCACCCATGACCCAGTCATCGTGTGGTCCCATAAAAAGGGGTGTAACTTCATTCGCGAAAAGGCATTGCGTTCACGACGGTAGCTGGAGCCCGACGGCGCATAAATGTTGACGATGCGTACACCAAAGAGAGTAAGGGCCATACCTCTGCCGTTGGGGAGGTATAGGACATCTTCGGCAGGAAGACCATCTCGTAAGATGATGGCAACACCACTACCGGTGTCCGAAGCGAGAGAAAGATGCGCCGTGAAGCCATGTGGTGGTGAAAAATCGGCGACATGCACTTCCTGAAAAAGAGCAATATCTATGTACGCATCATAAATCATATCGCGGAGCAGCGGTAGTTTGTGAGGTGCACTAATGGTCGCGAGGTTAATCATTGCGACACGATAATGCTGGTGTTGGAGTCCCACAGGCACAGATGGGGCTCCTTCTTCAGGAACGAGAGGTCGTCGATCGTGCCGGTCCGCTGAAGAGGCTGCTATTGTAGAGAATTTGCGGGCGCGGGCGCAACCGATGGGGGCGCCCCATCATCAGCAGCATCCACCCCAGTCCCTTCGATCTCCACGTCGTCTGGCCAGGAGACTGATACTGCGGTAGGGCATCGTCTGTGCACATCATCCACGTGGAGAGGAGACGTAGTTTTCGGCACAGCGGATAGTCTCTCTTCAGCGTCGACCTGTGGGGGCGACGGCGCCAGTAAGGAGGGGTGTTGGTCGCCAGTGGTCGCCTGTGGCGGGTCGTTCGCATCAGACTTTTGGTCATCAAAGAGCGGTTTGTCGTCCATCTTCGGGTCTGCATCCCTGGTATCCATCCGTAGAATGGATTCATCAATAAGCCTCATGGCGCCAGAAATACGGAACACTTTGTTAGAAGGACTGAAAGACTTCATTTAGAGAAGTTGGAAAAAACAGTATAACTTATATTTTAATTTTGTTTGTTCACTAGTAACACACCACTGTTTACGCTATCATTTTCTGCTTGAGGCACATCTCGAGACAGTATGAAACTCATGGCATGAAATGCAAACCATATCGGTTAAAGGCCATCTGCACTTCCCACTCTTCCTATGCAAATTTTTTGCCTTGCGTTTGCTGTAGGTTTGAAGACTTTGGAATTTTTTGTATGCTTCATCAAATGTGATTTCGAGCTCATCGGTATGAGGCACAGCGCCTTTACATCACGTCTATAGCAATTAATACGAGTGAGCACCTTCCTGCAAAGACGAATCTTGGCTATCAAGTAACAGATGTACGATCCGATCCAGTAGCTAGTTGCAAGTAGTTATGGCTATGACCAAAAGGTGTCAGCATCGTACAGACTATAAAATTCTAAGTAGTCAAAACAGTATATTTCGGAAACAATGCTTTATCTACTGTGAGTATTGCCTCTCCTATTGATTATTGGCGAGCTGATAGTTTCATTATTAGTGTGAGTGAAGGTGTGAACGCGGAGTAATATAATCAACGAATATTATGTTGTCTATAAATGGTGTGCACGTTAACGAACCAACTGTGGATTTTTGGAGACAGTGGATCACACTCTCAAGGGAAATTTCTAAAGTGCAACTAGCCAGTTTATGGTACTGGCAAAACAAGAAACATCTTACGGTTATTTAAAGACGGAGTTATTTCGATATTAGTGGAGTTTCTAAATTTGTTCGTTAAAAATTGTTCACGAAGGCTATAACACTACTGGCCATTAAGATTGCTACACCAAGAAGAAATGCAGATGACAAACGGGTATTCATTGGAAAAACTGACATGTGATTACATTTTCACGCAATTTGGGTGCATAGATCCTGAGAAATAAGTACCCGGAACAACCACCTATGGCCGTAATAACGGCCTTGATACGCCTGGGCATTGAGCCAATATAGCTTGGATGGCGTGTACAGGTACAGCTGCCCATGCAGCTTCAACACGATACCCCAGTTAATCAAGAGTAGTGACTGGCGTATTGTGACGAGCTAGTTGCTCGGCCACCATTGACCAGACGTTTTCAATTGGTGAGGGATCTGGAGAACGTGCTGGCCAGGGCAGCAGTCGGACATTTTCTGTATCCAGAAAGGCCCGTACAGGACCTGCAACATGCGGTCGTGCGTTATCCTGCTAAAATGTAGGGTTTCGCAGGGATCGAATGAAGGGTCGTAACACATCTGAAATGTAACGTCCACTGTTCAAAGTGCCGTCAATGCGAACAAGAGGTGACCGAGACGTGTAACCAAAGGCACCCCATACCATCACGCCGGTGATACGCCAGTATGGCGATGACGAAGACACACTTCCAATGTGCGTTCACCGCGATGACGCCAAAAACGGATGCGACCATCATGATGCTGTAAACAGAACCTGGATTCATCCGAAAAAATGACGTTTTGCCATTCGTGCACCCAGGTTCGTCGTTGAGTACACCATCGAAGGCGCTCCTGTCTGTGATGCAGTGTCAAGGGTAACCGCAGCTATGGTCTCCGAGCTGATAGTCTATGCTGCTGCAAACGTCGTCGAACTGTTCGTGCAGATGGTTGTTGTCTTGCAGACGTCCCCATCTATTGACTCAGGGATCGAGACGTGGCTGCACGATCCGTTACAGCCATGCGGATTAGATGCCTGTGATCTCGACTGCTAGTGATACGAGAACGTTGGGATCCAGCATGGCGTTCCATATTACCCTCCTGAACCCACCGTTTCGATATTCTGCTAACAGTCATTGGATATCGACCAATGCGAGCAGCAATGTCGCGATACGATAAACCGCAATCGCGGTAGGCTGCAATCCGACCTTTATCAAAGTCGGAAACGTGATGGTACGCATTTCTCCTCCTTACACGAGGCATCACAACAACGTTTCACCAGGCGACGCCGGTCAACTGCTGTTTGTGTATGAGAAATCGGTTGGAAACTTCCCTCATGTCAGTACGTTGAAGGTGTCGCCACCGGCGCCAACCTTGTGTGAATGCTCTGAAAAGCTAATCATTTGCACATCACAGCATCTTCTTGCCGTCGGTTAAATTTCATGTCTGTAGCACGTCATCTTCGTGGTGTAGCAATTTTAATGGCCAGTAGTGTATTATTCTCGTTTGTCCACATTTCCATTGCTGTACACTACAAACTTATGACAACAAAAAAATAAAAAACATACAGCCATATGCACGTACTACTGGCACAAACTTAGTCGACATTAAGCGTGGTGGGCAACTGTATATGGGAAATGGCTTTGTGGTCTCTCACCGGCAACCGTGCTGAGCGCCGACTTTTATTGTTTTCGTTCACACACGTGACTGCAGCGCTGTCTTGTGAGAGAAGGAAACAGAGGTGAAAGCGAGAGGGAAGCATTTACTGTCGAAGACAGACATTGCCCAGCAATACGAAAATTCTCCACTCTTGGTGAATACACCGGCACCCTCTCGGGCATACATTGGCAACTACCTGCAAAATCGCGCAATATTGCCCAGCCATATCACAAAATTGGCGTCTATTGCAGCCACTGAGCGGGGTGATTAGCACACTGCACTCGTATTCGGGAGGACGACGGTTCAAACGCGTGTCCGCCCATAATGATATAGGTTTTCAATTTCGCAAAATCGCTTCAGGCAAATGCCGGGATGGTTCCTTTGGAAAGGCAGGCAGGCCGACTTCGTTCCCCATCCTTCCCTAAACCGATGGGACCGATAACCTCGCTGTTTGGCCCCTCCCCCCGAATCAACTAACCTATTGCAGCTACGTTTCAAGGATGTAGACAGCAACGCCATTGCGGCCAAATATCGCCGTAAAACATGGCCCATCTAAACGCATAAATATGGAGACAGAAAAAGAGACGAAAAAATCCTACAATGTGGAAGACAGGCCGTGCGGAGCTATACATTTTGTTTACCAACTCATGACCACCGTCATACCTTAGCAAAAGATCTTGCTGAAGACCCAAGGAAATTCTGGTCTTACGTAAAATCGGCAAGCGGGTCGAAGGCTTCCATCCAATCACTCACTGATCAGTCTGGCGTGGCAACGGAAGACAGCAAAACGAAAGCTGAAATTTTAAATTTAGCATTTGAGAAATCTTTCACGCAGGAGGTTCCTACAAACATACCGCCGTTTGAGTCTCGTACGGATTCCCGTATGGAGGACATAGTGATAGACATCCCTGGGATTGTGAAGCAGCTGAATGGGTTGAAAATAAATAAATCGCCAGGTCCTGATGGGATTCCAATTCGGTTTTACATAGAGTACTCTACTGCATTGGCTCCTTACTTAGCTTGCATTTATCGCGAATCTCTTGCCCAACGTAAAGTCCCGAGCGACTGGAAAAAAGTGCAGGTGACGCCCGTATATAAGAAGGGAAGAAGGACGGATCCTCAAAATTTCAGACCAATATCCTTAACATCGGTTTGTTGCAGGATTCTCGAAGATATTCTCAGTTCGAATATAGTGAATTTCCTTGAGACAGAGAAGTTGCTGTCCATGCATCAGCACGGCTTTAGAAAATATCGCTCCTGCGGAACGCAACTCGGCCATTTTTCACATGATATCTTGCGAACCATGGATGAAGGGTATCAGACGGATGCCGTATTCCTTGACTTCCGGATAGCGTTTGACTCGGTGCCCCACGGCAGACTCCTAACTAAGGAACGAGCCTATGGGATTGGTTCCCAAATAGGTGAGTGGCTCGAAGACTTCTTAACTAATAGAACCCAGTACGTTGTCCTCGATGGTGAGTGTTCATCGGAGGTGAGGGTATCATCTGGAGTGCCCCAGGGAAGTGTGGTAGGTCCGCTGTTGTTTTCTATCTACATAAATGATCTTTTGGATAGGGTGGATAGCAATGTGCGGCGGTTTGCTGATGGTGCTGTGGTGTACGGGAAGGTGTCGTCGTTGAGTGACTGTAGGAGCATACAAGATGACTTGGACAGGATTTGTCATTGGTGTAAAGAATGGAAGCTAACTCTAAATATAGATAAATGTAAATTAATGCAGATGAATAGGAAAAAGAATCCTTTAATGTTTGAATACTCAATTAGTAGTGTAGCGCTTGACACAGTCACGTCGATTAAATATTTGGGCGTAACACTGAAGAGCGATATGAAGTGGGACAAGCATGTAATGGCAGTTGTGGGGAAGGCGGATAGTCGTCTTCGGTTCATTGGTAAAATTTTGGGAAGATGTGGTTCATCTGTAAAGGAGACCGCTTATAAAACACTGATACGACCTATTCTTGAGTACTGCTCGAGCGTTTGGGACCCCTATCAGGTCGGATTGAGGGAGGACATAGAAGCAATTCAGAGGCGGGCTGCTAGATTTGTTACTGGTAGGTTTGATGATCACGCGAGTGTTACGGAAATGCTTCAGGAACTCGGGTGGGAGTCTCTACAGGAAAGGAGGCGCTCTTTCCTTGAACCGCTACTGAGGAAATTTAGAGAACCAGCATTTGAGGCTGACTGCAGTACAATTTTACTGCCGCCAAGTTACATTTCGCGGAAAGACCACAAAGATAAGATAAGAGAGATTAGGGCTCGTACAGAGGCATATAGGCAGTCATTTTTCCCTCGTTCTGTTTGGGAGTGGAACAGGGAGAGAAGATGCTAGTTGTGGTACGAGGTACCCTCCGCCACGCACCGTATGGTGGATTGCGGAGTATGTATGTAGATGTAGATGTTTGTTCACTGAGCAGCATTTTAATAGGTCATTTGATTTTCGTGAAGTAAATTAGCTCCACTTGTCACCAGAATGGAACTTCGGTGCAGGGTACCAATATCTGAATCGGAAGTCCTGAAATCAAATGTATACCTGACGCTAGCTTTTCAAATTAATTTTCTACATCTGTACAGCATCGTTTTACCGGTAGCACTAACAATGCTATAGACTCAATGACATCAAGCGAAACAAGATCATGCTGTACTACGTCAAAGCGTATAGCTGATTGGGAAATGAAACCCACGGCTATAGAGATTTATTCCCGAAAGGAGAAAACCAAACTCAGTTGTCTGGAATTCGATTTCCAGCTACAGCTCATCTATTTAAAGTGACGTCTCTTTTATATCAGCTGAGAGTGCACTGTAAAAGAGATCAGCGTAACTCGTTTTGCAGAGAACGTTCATCCGTCTGCAGCCGTTTGTACGAGCGAACGTTGGATAGCAGTGATCCTGATCTGTTTAGCAAGTGAACACCATTTGTCAACAAACTGACGTTGCAGGATTGGAAGCAGTTAGGAGTAAACTGGGCAAAGCACATACCATTTAACTACGTTACATTTGAACATTTCCCAGTACTATACCGTATTGGAACGGACAGTTGCTTGTGTGCGATTAATCTACAAATGTTATCCCCTACTTTCCATATTGCACACGAGATAATTATACCACCCTAATACCTGACTCTGCTAACAAAATTACTACAGCGCTCTCCATAGTTCTGTTGGATTACAAAGAAAAGAAATGATGGATTTTTGTAAATTAATTATCAAATAAGAGTGTGGCTACAATGGACTCTTCGACGGTAGCGAAGAAAATTCTGGAAGAGAGTAATGATGGTGACTTACACTTTCTCTGGAAGTCATATATTTTAAGAAAATTTTTGAGTCAGTTTCAACAAAACGTGTACCGACAGAGCTTGAGAAACAGGACACATTCAAGCTATGTCAGTATGATCAAGGACTATGTGGAAATGCTGTAATTTTCGAAATACGTCATTACGATATAGAATTCAGAATTGAACGAGGATCAGCAAAGGAGATTCTTGAGTATTGTTCATCTGTCTGGGGTCCATACCGGACAGAACTGATAGAAGAGGTAGAGAAGATCCAACGAAGAGCGGTGCTGTTGGTCATGTGGTGGTTTATTAGGCTTGAGAAAGTTAGAGACACGCTATTCAAACCGCAGTGGCAGGCGTTACGGGAGAGTCATTGCGTATGACGGAGAGATTTACTATTGAAATTTCGAGAGAGCACTTTCCGGGGAGAATCGGATGTCGTGTTGCTTTCTCCCACATCCATCTCACTAAATGACCACCACGAGAAAATTGGAGCTATATGTGGTGTAAGTTCGAGAACCTCTTGTCGACCCCTATTCAATAGTCTGGGAATTCTGACATTGTCCTCACAGTATATATTTTCTTTAATGTTGTTTGTTGTTAGAAATACTAGCTTATTCCCAAGAGTTAGCAGCTTTCACTCAGTTAATACTAGGCAGAAATCAAATCTGCATGTGGAATGCAGTTCCTTGACTCTTGTGCAGAAAGTAGTGCACTATTGTGCTGCAGCCGGCCGCGGTGGCCGTGCGGTTCTAGCGCTGCAGTCCAGAACCGCGGGGCTGCTACGGTCGCAGGTTCGAATCCTGCCTCGGGCATGGATGTGTGTGATGTCCTTAGGTTAGTTAGGTTTAAGTAGTTCTAAGTTCTAGGGGACTGATGACCTCAGCAGTTAAGTCCCATAGTGCTCAGAGCCATTTGAACCATTTGAACAAGAACTCAAAAATCTTAGCAGTAGCCCAAACTCTTTTAAGTCTAAACTGAAGAGTTTCCTCATGGCTCACTCCTTCTATTCTGTCGAGGAGCTCCTGGAAGAGCTGAAAAATTAAGCAAATTCCAGTGTTACATTGTTGATTTTCTTTATTAAAACTTACGAATTGTCGCCTGAATACGTTTCTTGTATTTCTTTTTTTCTGTTTCTACTATCGTGTTATAATTTCATGTATTGAGTCGTTCCATGACCATGGAGACTACTCCTTAATTTGGTCCCACGGAACAATAAATAAATAAATAAACAAATAAATAATACAGAGGCTTACCGACAGTCATCCTTCCCAAGCGTCATTCGCGATTGGGACAGGGAAGGTGGATCAGTTGGTGGTACCGAAAGTACGCTCCGCTGCACACCGTTCGATGGCTTGCGGAGTGTGATGTAAATGTAGATGTAGAGGTTCAGTATCACCGTAATTCTCCTTAGCTCCCCTGTTTTCAGATCCTTAAACTGAGAAAACGTAAGAAGAATACTTTTTCATGGCTCTGGACGACATTCATTTTCTGGATGTCATTACAGTGTTTGTCTGTAGTACTGATAAAAATCAACAGCGACTGGGAGAACTTAATAGCACAAGCATTTAACCTGAAAATCAATAACAATGAGATTGAAATTATGTACTAGGCTCCTTCAAAAAGAAACGAGTTAGTGGCTATAAAATGAAAACCGCTGAGTGGATCGGAATGCTACTGCCTAAGATTGTGATTTCTATAATGTGTGCTGAGGCCCAAACTCGCCGCTAGGGGGACATGAGCTCACGCTCACGTGATGATAGGGCGAGGTAGTGCACGTGTCAATTTTCTACTGCATTCAGTAGCGCTGAGAACAGAGGAACGGAGGCTTCAAAAGAAGAGCAAGGGTGTGTACTAACAGCGGAAGGAATGCGAGGAACGGAAATTCATGAAGAGCACTGCATGTCCGTTGCAAGGGTCATGGCGTGTCACAAGCAATGCATGACCAATGTCGTTAGCCGATGATGCATGAACTGGGACTCCACACAGCATTACGCCATTGTCCATCAGGTGGGTGCCCTCATTATTGACGACCGGCGAATTACGGTACCAGCCAGCACCCCAGAGGTCGGATTGTGCGTCGGAATTGCAACGAACGTTCGGTCCTCTTAGTACAGTTGTGCCATTCTCCGGTGGATGTTTCCGTTTCCCGCACTCTATAGTTGTATGGAAAGATGCTGCACCCCTTTGCTCTTCTTTTCAAGCCTCCATTCCTTTGTTCTCAGAACGACAACGTGCAGTGGACGGTCGACGCGGGCAGGTGCTGGCTCCGTCGTCAGCTGAGAGTGCGGCTACATCTCTGTAGCGAAGAGTCTGCGTCCTGGCCGTCCTTATAGGTACTCCAACTTCTTTCATAGGCAATGGCATTACTGTCCCTTTAGCGGTTTTCATTTTACAGCCTCCAGCTCCTTTCTTTTCGAATGACTCTAATACTAAAAAAAAAGTTCTAGCACCGGCCGATCAAAGCGATTGAAGACGATGGCTGGATGCAAAACAAAAGAAATAAACGGTGTAGTAGAGAGGACCTTGAGTATTCTTGGTAAATTAAATACTTTTTTTCAAAACAGAGATGTGTCTGAAAGGATTTGTTTACCAGGTGTAGAAGTACGAAACCGGAATTTGTTTGCAATAATTGTCGTCTCTTGGTTGAAACTGATAAAGAATATTGTATTGAAAATAATCTCCAATGCTATTTATACATTTCTCCCACCTATCCGGCAGGCTGTGAACGTCACGCCAGAAAAAACAGCTCTTCTGTCAGCGAGCCATTTTCGTTCATTTTCGTACGGATTGAAGCGTTGTTCAGCTAGAGCGTGTCCCAGTGATGCAAATAGACGATAATCGGACGAAGACAAGTCTGGAGAATAAGCCGCATGCTCTAGTATTTCCCACCTGAACGCCTAGATCGTTTCCCTGACCCTTTTTGCTATGTGTGATGGGGCGTTATCACGGAGGAATATGGCTTTGTGTTGCCTTTTTCCACATTCCGGTCGTTTTTCACGTAATGCTCGATTCAAATCGATCATTTGCTGTAGGTACCGATGAGTGTCAGCAGTTTCACCAGGTTTTAGCAGCTCGTAATAGATGACACCCTCTGATCTCACAAAACACAAAGCATTGTCTTCTTTCCAAAGCGGTTTGGTCTTGCAGTGGATGTCGATGGTTTGCCTGGATTCACCCACGATTTACGACACTTAGAGTTCTCTAAATATACCTATTTTTCATCACGTGTCACTATTTGATGGAGAAACGACTTTCTTTTGTGTTTGGCGAGCAGCATTTCACAAGTGGTCTTTCGATTTGCTTGCTGTTTTTCAGTTCATGCAGAACCCATTTTCCCACTTTCTGCACCTTTCCTATAGCTTTCAACCGAAGAGAAACGGCTATTTGTGTCCAATTCTACCTCGAGTTCCTGTTCAGTTTGAGTATCATCTTCATCCAGTAAGGCGTCCAATTTGTTCTCCTCGAAAATTTTCTGTGGTTTCCCCCGCTCGTAGTTTCTCACGTCAAAATCACCACCTTCGAATTTTTTGAACCATTCGAAACACTGTATTTTCCTGAGAGCATGTATGCCGAAAGCAGCGACAAGCTTTCGATGCATTCTGCCGCAGTTTTATTTAAATGATAACAGAAAACCAATGCCGTCCGCAAATCGTAGTTCGTAGGCACAAAACTCGACATGTTTACGGGTTTGAAACAGATACCGATGTATGGAACTTGCGTTACTGTGTGTTGACATTCGTCGTCAGCCGTTACAGGAAGCAGATGGCGCTGCAGACGCGGTCTCACGGGCCATACACTGACGGCTAGCACTATCTATAGGGAAATTCCTGTTTCATACTTATACACCTATTAAAAAATTACTAGTTCCGACGTATCGCAGTGGAACATGAACTTTTGGTTTCGAACTCTGCTGTTTCGATAATGTCTCCGAATGTACTAGCTACAGTATCTCGTTTTTTTTATCATAATTGAAGTAAAGACTACTCCAAGATAAATAACCGTCGAATGGTACTGCAAACATGTGACTTAATTGTAGTAGATAAGCAACGGAAATGAAATATGTGTGTGTCTAGGGCCTCCTGACGGGTGGTGCAAGTCTTTTTAGTTGACACTACCTGGGCTACTTGTGTGTCGATAGGGATGATGAAGGAACACAGCAGTCAGTCCCAGACTGGAGAAGGTCTCCGATCTGGCCGGGAATCGAACCTGGGCCCCTCGCATGGGATTCTGCCGCACTCACCTCTCAGCTATGGAGGCGGACAGATAAGCGACTAAAGGGGACACAGTCCTCCAAGTCGAGTATAAAGGTGACAACTGTGTATACGAAGCTTCATAATAGCAGACGACAGTGAAAAGTGATCTGTTACGCTTACGATAATGGCACTACAAAATTACTTGATTAATATTAACTGATCTGTTTTAGCTACCTGTATGAAATAATAAACGATATTACAGTGCCACTCAATTTGAATGATTTGTCGAATGTTGTTGCCAAGTTGTCAAACCAAAAGATAAGTTAATTATTTACCATACGTAACCTTCTACAGTTGACTGACTATGATTTTTTGTCTTTTTAGACTTATCTTACTGTTGTAGTTTTACAAATAATATGGGATGTATATTCTACCTTTTGCGACCGTAATAAAAGTCTAATTTCGACCAGACCCATTTAGATTCATCTTCGGTGGTCACTGAAACAATTGTGATTTTTTCCTTCTGTATATTTTTTTAATATTTGGTATCAAATGGGTTCTTTTTGAGAGCAGTAGTCTTTTTACCCTTTTTCTTGCCTTAATTCTGATTTTACTTTATTAACTGTAACTTTTATACCGATAAATAATCATTGACATACAAGTTTCGTAATAACTGCACCGTATTTTTTGTCTCTGCTGAGTTTCATCAAGGGCCAGAGAGACACCAGAAAAGACGTTCCGTGGGATGACGCAGTCTTGCTGATGCTACAATAAAATCTGTAAACACCGCTGCACCAACACGGACGGTCTTGGTAACGCCCTACATCGAAAATTTAAAATCAGTAAACATCAGCTTAAAATTCAGAGTGATGAAATTGGGAACTGGGACTCCATCGTGTGCGACGCACTGAAAGTCACAGCAGCCACGGAACGATGCTAGGATAGGAGTTTGAAGTTCTATAAGGAAAAGGGCGGTCAGTACCGTCAGCAGCTTAAACCCATGTCTTCTATAAGGAAAAAGGACGGTTAATACAGTCAGCAGCTTAAACCTGTATCAACTTTATATTATCAGAATACGCACATTGACTTTAGGCCAAATACACAACAACTAAAAAGGACGAATGGGCCATATAATCGGTCAACTTTCGTCTTTTAAGCTCCCTGTTGCTGTGCACATCAAAGTCGATTTGTGAGCGCGTCTCGTAATGTTTCAGCGTATTTGTACTGTTTCTGTTATGATACTGACTGACAATAACCAACTTCGCTGGGGTTTTAGATATTTTTTGTCTGTAGTTTTATAAATGCCCATACTGTAACTCATCTTTAATCTCCTTCCACGAGAATTACACGTAAATGTTATAAACAAATCGGAACGGCCATGTTTTCTGACGTAAGTAATAGCATCTTTTGCATATTCATGCAAATTCATGGAACTGCCGGTGAACGTTGAAGGCAAAATTACTAATCGTCCTAGATTTTCAACATTTGCGTTATTGGCTATCGTATCGCGTAAATGAATTTATTCATCCGGTCGCAATTCTTTTGTGGTTTTGACAAATGTAGAGTAACCTTTATGACTATTTTTGTATGTATATCGACAACAAACTGTTGAAACAATTGTCGACAGTGAAGCATATGATTATATTCATTTTGTCTGTCCATTATACGATGCATATAAAACATTTCCGCAGTGACTTTTTTAATTGTTGGACTACCTGATTGCGGATCAACGTGGTGTATATTGAAATGGTAGCCATCTTCACTCTGCCAAAATATTGTTGCATACTGTAACGCATCATAAGCGCCATTTCTTTCAACGATAGGCTGCACTATACTGTTTCTTCGCTGCATCACAGTGTCACGGTAGCTAATTTCATTGTCCACAATTACTACGGCCACTTCGTTTGACTGAGTTTAATTGAACCGTCTTTCATGCTCGCCTGTTGGTCTCTCTCTTTTATCTTTTGGGCTCTCTTCCTTTTTTTGTGTCATCAGTCTTCTGACTGGTTTGATGCGGCCGGCCACGAATTCCTCTCCTGTGCGAATCAATTATTTGCTGGATGTATTCGATGTACTCCGATCTCTGTCTTCCTCTATAATTTTTGCTCTCTACAGCGCCCTCTAGTATCATTCTTTGATGTCTTAACAGATGTGCCATCATCATATCCCTCCTCCTTGCCAGTACTTTCCACATATTACTCTCCTCTCCGATTCTGCGCAGAAACCCCACATTCCTTACGTTATCAGTCCACCTAATTTCCAACATTCGTCTGTAGCACCACATCTCAAATGCTTCGATTTTCTTCTGTGCCGGTTTACCCATAGTCCTTGTTTCACTACCATAAAATGCTGTACTCCAAACGTGCATAACCAGAAATTTCTTCCTCAGATGAACGTCTATGTTTTGTACTAGTATACTCCACTTGGCCAGGAATGCCCTTTCTGCCAGTGCTAGTCTGTCTCTTATGTTCTCCTTGCTCCGTCCGTCATTGATTATTTTGTTACCTAAGTAGCAGAATTCCTTAACTTCACCTACTTCGTGACCCTCAGACGTTAAGTTTCTCGCTGTTCTCATTTCTGCTACTTATCAGTACTTTCGTCTCTCTTCGATTTACTCGCAGTCCACATTCTGTGCTCATTAGACTCTTCATTCCATTTAGTATATCATGTAATTCATCTTCACTTTCACTCAGGATAGCAATGTAATCAGCAAATTGTATCATTTATATCCGTTCACCTTGAATTTTAATTACAATCCTGAACCTTTCTATTATATCCATACTTGCTTCTTCAATGAACAGATGGAACAGTAGAGACGAAAGACTACACCCCTGTCTTACACTTCCTTAATCCGAGCACTACGTTCTTGGTCGTCCACCCTTATTATTCCCCCTTGACTCTTGTATATGTTGTATATTATGCGTCTCTCCCTATAGCTTACCCCTATTTTTCTCAGTATTTCGAAAATCTTGCACCATTTTACATTGTCGAATGCTTTTTACAGGTCGACAAATCCTATGAACGTGTCTTGATTTTACTTTAGTCTTGCTTTCATTAGGAGTCTCAAGGTCAGGATTGCCTCGCTGATGCCTTACTTTTGCTAAAGCCAAACTGATTGCCATCCAAGACATCATCTTTTTTCTTTTCCGTTCTTTTGTATTTTATAATTGTCAGCAACTTGGATGCATGAGCTGTTAAGCTGATTGTGCGATAATTCTCGCACTTGCCAGCTCTTGCAGTCTTCGAATTGTGTGGATGATATTTTTTCGAGTCAGATGGTATATCGCCTGACTCGAACATTCTACACACAACGTGAATAGTTGTTTTGTTGCCATTGTCTCAATCACTTTAGAAATATTGATGGTGTTATCTATCCCTTCTGCCTTATTTGTTTTTAAGTCCTCCAAAGCTCTCTTAAATTCTGATTCTAAAACTGGATCCCCTATTTCCTCCATATCGACTCCTGTTTCTTCTTCTATCACATAAGACAAATATTTCCCCTCATAGAGACCTTCAATGTATTCTTTCCACCTATCCGCTCTCTTAATGTTACCACCCTTGCTTTTGGTTTTACCGAAGGTTGTTTTGACTTTCCTATACGCTGAGTCTCTCCTTCCGACAATCATTTCTTTTTTGTTTTCCTCACATTCTTCCTGCCATTTCGTCTTAGCTTTCCAGCACTTCCTATTTATTTCATTCCTCAGCGACTAATATTTCTGTATTCCTGAATTTCACTGACGTTTTTGTACTTACTTGTTTCATCGATCAGCTGAAGTATTTCTTCTGTTATTCTCAATTATCTTCTTTGTGGCTATGTTTTTCTTTCCAACTTCTGTGATAGCTTTTTTTAGAGGTGTCAATTCCTCTTCAGCTTTACTGCCTACTGAACAATTCCTTACTGGTGTATCTACAGCCTTCGAGAGCATCATTTCTTAGTACTTCCGTATCCCACTTCTTTGCATATTGATTCCTCCCGACTAATCTCCTAAATATTGAGCAAGCAGTAAAGGAAACAAAAGAAAAATTTGGAGTAGGTATTAAAATCCATGGAGAAGAAATAAAAACTTTGAGGTTCGCCGATGACATTGTAATTCTGTCAGAGACAGCAGAGGACTTGGAAGAGCAGTTGAATGGAATGGACAGTGCCTTGAAAGGAGGATATAAGATGAACATCAACAAAAGCAAAACAAGGATAATGGAATGTAGTCGAATTAAGTCGGGTGATGCTGAGGGAATTAGATTAGGAAATGAGACACTTGAAGTAGTAAAGGAGTTTTGCTATTTGGGGAGCAAAATAACTGATGATGGTCGAAGTAGAGAGGCTATAAAATGTAGACTGGCAATGGCAAGGAAAGCGTTTCTGAAGAAGAGAAATTTGTTTACATCGAGTATAGATTTAAGTGTCAGGAAGTCATTTCAGAAAGTATTTGTATGGAGTGTAGCCATGTATGGAAGTGAAACATGGACGATAAATAGTTTGCACAAGAAGAGAATAGAAGCTTTCGAAATGTGGTGCTACAGAAGAATGCTGAAGATTAGATGGGTAGATCATATAACTAATGAGGAAGTATTGAATAGGATTGGGGAGAAGAGAAGTTTGTGGCACAACTTGACCAGAAGAAGGGATCGATTGGTAGGACATGTTCTGAGGCATCAAGGGATCACCAATTTAGTATTGGAGGGCAGCGTAGAGGGTAAAAATCGTAGAGGGAGACTAAGAGATGAATACACTAAGCAGATTCAGAAGGATGTAGGTTGCAGTAGGTACTGGGAGATGAAGAAGCTTGCACAGGATAGAGTAGCATGGAGAGCTGCATCAAACCAGTCTCACGACTGAAGACCACAACAACAATCTCCTAAACTTCAGCCTACTCTTCATCAATACTACATTGTGATCTGAGTCGTCTATATCTGCTCCCGGGTACGCCTTACAGTCCAGTATCTAAAAATGTGTTCAAATGTGTGTGAAATCTTATAGGACTTAACTGATAAGGTCGTCAGTCCCTAAGCTTACACACTACTTAACCTAAATTATCCTGAGCACAAACACACCCACCCATGCCCGAGGGAGGACTCGAACCTCCGCCGGGACCAGCCGCACAGTCCATGACTGCAGCGCCTCAGACCGAGCCCAGTATCTGATTTGTGAATCTCTGACTGACATGATTTAATCTAACTGAAATCTTGCCGTCAGCATGTATACCTGAACTATCGTTGTCGGTATTGGTTTGCTGTCGTTTCTGATAAGAACAATCTGTTGTGGTTGGCAGGAGAGCCAACACCGTGTTACTAGAGGAGGCCGAAATTCACGGGTTTTAGCTCACGCAGACTAGCGTGAGGTCTGGAACATAACAAGGAAATTAGAATTTAGAAAAAACGGACGTAGCTGGTGGAATACTTAACTTTAATCCATTAAAGATGAACGTCGGTCTTGACGGTACATGATTCACAATATCATTAGTAACTGATAATGGCGCGTTGCTAGGTCGTAGCAAATGCCGTAGCTGAAGGCTATGCTAAACTATCGTCTCGGCAAATGAGAACGTAAGTAGGCAGTGAACCATCGCTAGCAAAGTCGGCTGTACAACTGGGGCGAGTGCTAGGGAGTCTCTCTAGACCTGCCGTGTGGCGGCGCTCGGTCTGCAATCACTGATAGTGGCGACACGCGGGTCCGACGTATACTACCGGACGGCAGCCGATTTAAAAGGCTACCACTTAGCAAGTGTGGTGTCTGGCGGTGATACCACACAATCCTATCACTGAACTGTTTACAGTAACATACTCTCTGCCCTGATTGTGCCGTGATCTGATCTCCTAAGTGAAGATTATTTATTACTTGTGTATTCTGTTCATTACTTTTATTGACATCCCGTATACTCAACTGACAAGAAATCCTTGTCTTCTTTCCATTTCACTTCGCTGACCGCTGGTATATCTACATTAAACATTTGAATTTCTATTTTCAGATTTTATAGCTTCCCTACCACGTTGAAGCTTCTGACATTCAACGCCCCGACTCGTAGAACGTCATCCTTCCGTTGGTCAGTCAACGTTTTTCTCATGTCAACGTTTTTCTCATGGTCATCTCCCCCATGGCAGTCCGCTCCCAGAGATGCGAATGGGAGCCTATTCCGGAACATTTTGCCAATGGAGAAATCATCATGACACTTTTCTTCATTTCATACAAAGTAAGCTTCATTTGGAAACGGTAACAATGACCCAATTTTATGATACACTCTAAACACCTGATTAAATTCTTCCTCTTCCGTTATTGCTGTTGCTCCAAATTATATCATTTGGAAGCATACGTAATACTGTCTTTTTTTGTCTTTCAAAAAAGTTCTTTGATATCAGCGTTTCCCTTCTTTTATATTCGAAGAATTCAGGTGGAGGTAATTTTAGTGCTGGCAATGTAATTTTACCGTTTGAGCAGGATATACTTGGTGTTTCTCATTTAAATTTTTTAGCCTTACAACATTTATATAGTTTATCCATTATCCCGATTGCTGTAGTTCCATGTTCGTTATATTTTCTGCTTGGATCCTAATGAAATACCCCATTTTTAATAGAGTGACGTTCTTGCCTTCTTGCGCATCCAGCATTTGAAGATGTCTTCAATGATTGTGCCGTGATCTGATCTCCTAAGCGAAGATTATTTATTACTTGTGTATTCTGTTCATCACTTTTATTGACATCCGATCTTTTTCCTGTTTTTATGTATGATTGCTTTCTTCTGCGATCTGTCTCCCTAATTTCTTTACATTGCTCTTCTGTCAGATTATTTCTTCTTCGTTGAGAATTTTGTCATAATACTGCTTGACGTTTTTCTCTTACTTGATGGGTTTCGCTGTTCCGTGCCGTCTTTTGTCTTTTCGACGCTGTAAGGGGTCGCGAAAAATTGCTTTTACGTTTGGGAATTTTTGATCTTGTATATTTTTGCGTTCTTTATTAATACACACGGATTTTAATTACTCCTCATTTAATTGTTGAATTGACACTGAATCACAGTTTTCGCGAGAACTTTTTCCATTGTTACTTTTTTCCTGCTGTTATTATAAATTATGCTGAAGAGCGCTAGGCAGAAATTACGCCACGAAGTTTGTCTTGACAGCCCCGAGACTTTTGATAATATTACAGTTTTTGCCGCCCACAACCACCCATCGTGAGCAAAACATCATAGCGCACAATCAGAGACTTAAGGCTGCTCCCATGCTTAAATGACAATGGTCTGCAGCGAACAGCTTGACTACATGGGCCGTTGTGGCCGAGTGGTTGTAGGCGCTCCAGTCTGGAATCGCACGACTGCTACGGTCGCAGGTTCGAATCCTGCCTCGGGCATGGATGTGTGTGATGTCCTTAGGTTAGTTAGGTTTAAGTAGTTCTAAGTTCTAGGGGACTGATGTCCTCAGAAGTTAAGTCCCATAGTGCTCAGAGCCATTTGAACCATTTTGTATGTACATACATCAAAAAAAGTTTTGCATCACCCCGGTATTCAGAACTTCTGAAGATAGACGTTGGCTGTGGACATTGTATCATAGACACAGTCCCTTTGACTGTTGAGAGATGTCACTAAACCCGCCCAAAGATGTAAACAACCATGCATGAGCAGCGTCTATCAGACGGAGGGGGTCGGACAGCCGATCAGTTACAGTCGTTCCACCAGGAAGGAGGTACACGGCACGTGTTGTCCTTAGTTTAACCATGCCTAGACGCTCAATACCGCGGTTCGATCGTGTCCGCATTGTTACTTTGTTCCAGGAAGGGCACTCAACAAGGGAAGTGTCCAGCCGTCTCGGAGTGAACCGAAGCGATGTTGTTCAGACATGGAGGAGATACAGAGAGACAGGAACTGTCGATGAGATGCCTCGCTCCGGCCACCCAAGGGCTGCTACTGCTGTGGATGACTGCTACCTACGGATTATGGCTCGGAGGAGCCCTGATAGCAACGCCACCATGTTGAATAATGCTTTTCGTGCAGCCACAGGACGTCGTGTTACGACTCAAACCATGCGCAATATTCTGCATGATGCGCATGACGTTCACGGCGAGGTTCATCTTAGTAACCACGACACCATGGAGGGCGGTACAGACGGGTCCAACAACATGCCGAATGGACCGCTCAGGATTGGCATCACGTTCTCTTCATCGACGAGTGTCGCATATGCCTTCAACTAGACAATCTCGGAGACGAGTTTGGAAGCAATCCAGTCAGGCTGAACGCTTTAGACACACTGTCCGGCGAGTGCAGCAAGGTAGGGGTTCCCTGCTGTTTTGGGGTGGCATTATATGGGGCCGACGTACGCATCTGGTGGTCATGGGAGGCATCATAACGGCTGCACGATACGTGAATGCCATCCTCCGACCGATAGTGCAACCATGTCGCCAGCATATTGGCGAGGCATTCGTCTTCATGGGCGACAATTCGTGCCAACGTCGTGCACATCCTGTGAATGACTTCCTTCAGGATTACGGCACCGCTCGACTAGAGTGGCCAGCATGTTCCTCAGACATAAACCCTATTGAACATGCCTGGGATAGCTTGCAAAGGGCTGTTTATGGATGACGTGACGCACCAACCACTCTGAGGGATCTACGCCGAATCGCCGTTAAGGTGTGGGACAATCTGGACCATCACTGCCTTGATGAACTTGTGGGTAGTATGCCACGACGAATACAGGCATGCATCAATGCAAGAGGACGTGCTACTGCGTATTAGAGTTACCGGTGTGTACAGTAATTCGGACCACCACCCCTGAAGGTCTCGCTGTGTGGTGCTACAACATGCAATATGTGGTTTTCATGAGCAATAAAAAGGGAAGAAATGATGTTTATGTTGATCCCTACTACAATTTTCTGTACAGATTCCGGAATTCTCGGAATCGAAGTGATGCAAAACATTTTTGATGTATGTACATATTGCTTCGGTATTATGATTGCCTCAATGCTTACGGCGAGTCTGCCTTATTGTCATAACGACAATGAACGGCGCTCGAATAGAAAGTCTTTTATCTCCCCTTATATTTACTCTGTTGACCGACATATTTATTTTATCTAACGTATAGCTAATTTGGCTTTTAACATTAATCTGTTGATCTGAACATGGCCTGTAGTACCTGAAACTGGTCCTCGAAAATAAATTATTGTCTAAACTGTATTATTCAGGCAGTCTGAATATACAGATCATTGGGGTGTTACACAACAGCGTGATGGCATCTTCTAGACAGTGGCCGAGTTGGTATGGGGTTAGAGTTCTTTAAGGTAGTTCACGCAGAAGTGGAGGTGTAATACAAACCCATCTAGAATTTCAACGTCTGTGTAGAATTTGAAGAAGTGGAGATGCAGGCAATATCGGAATAGCTTAGGATGGGGTTGTTTGCGGGTTTAGTGGTGAGAATAAGGGTAGCAGGATGTAGACCACAAGTGTGACCTGTTTGTGGTTTCAATAAATTTCAAATTTTGTGTTGGATGGTAAGGAGATGTGCATTCCATATTAGTTTCCTCTCGAGTCTGAGTCCTAAACGCTCTGTTAGTGGCAGGAATGGGTTGGATGGAGATGGAGAGGTGAACACTGAAACTTCCCCTTAGAAAAATTAAGAATGACACTGCTGGAAAAACACTTACGTTATTTGATTTTCAAACTGCTGAGCAAAACTCAACGTACTCAGACAGTTTTCTCTTTACTTATTCTGATCATCACTAAACTGACACACAATATTTTTAGCGCCATGCGATCTGAGTTTCAACAATCGCGACAACAGAATGCCCCAGACTAATAATAACCTATACCTTTCATGAATCACTTACCTCACAAAAATCTTCGTTACTCGAACTACTGCAATACAGAGAGCGCTAATACTGCACTGAAGGCACTAACTACTGATAGGCACAGTTAGCAAATGAAAGATTTTGATAGAGAACAAACAATGTATTTACCTTAATAGCGTTCAAAAGTCTATATATATATATATTATTTTGTGACATACAATTAAAAAAATTTCCTTTTTCTGACGGACACACGTCCAGATAGACCGCTCAAAACTCTGGCATCTGTCCCCCCACATCCACAACTGCTGGCAGCCTACCTCCAACTGCCCAACGCTACGGGCTGTTCACATCCAACAGCCCAACACTGCACAAGCGAATATTCCAACATGAGTCCAACCAGCCACAGACTGCACAAAGCGCAATAAGTGATTTTCATACAGAGCACTACGTGGCCGTACCAACACAAAAACCTAAACAGCCTACTTAAAACATTGGCTCCGATCTGAGACAGGTTACGTTGTCTTTCCGTAATTTGCTTCTCGGCCGGTGTTAATGATACTTATACTGCCACCGGTGAAGAAGCTACAGACCTCACGCTGTAGATGTTATTAAAGTCCCTAGCTGACAGATACATATTACAGCTCACAAACGTTTCTATATTGTAAATATTGCTAGTAAGAAATTCGATTCTCTAGTAGTGTTAACGGATCTATATCTTTCACTCTATACAAAACGTTCACAACCACTTATTCCCTCTCCTACTGATCTACGTAAGACAACTTACATCCATCTTTTTCACTTTTCTACTGACCCCTCGTGATCTGCATATTTATACAAATATTCCACAACGCAGTGCAATGCGGAATTCACTTTGAGCTGCCAGTGACAATCTCGCTACAGAAATATACACTCCTGGAAATGGAAAAAAGAACACATTGACACCGGTGTGTCAGACCCACCATACTTGCTCCGGACACTGCGAGAGGGCTGTACAAGCAATGATCACACGCACGGCACAGCGGACACACCAGGAACCGCGGTGTTGGCCGTCGAATGGCGCTAGCTGCGTAGCATTTGTGCACCGCCGCCGTCAGTGTCAGCCAGTTTGCCGTGGCATACGGAGCTCCATCGCAGTCTTTAACACTGGTAGCATGCCGCGACAGCGTGGACGTGAACCGTATGTGCAGTTGACGGACTTTGAGCGAGGGCGTATAGTGGGCATGGGGGAGGCCGGGTGGACGTACCGCCGAATTGCTCAACACGTGGGGCGTGAGGTCTCCACAGTACATCGATGTTGTCGCCAGTGGTCGGCGGAAGGTGCACGTACCCGTCGACCTGGGACCGGACCGCAGCGACGCACGGATGCACGCCAAGACCGTAGGATCCTACGCAGTGCCGTAGGGGACCGCACCGCCACTTCCCAGCAAATTAGGGACACTGTTGCTCCTGGGGTATCGGCGAGGACCATTCGCAACCGTCTCCATGAAGCTGGGCTACGGTCCCGCACACCGTTAGGCCGTCTTCCGCTCACGCCCCAACATCGTGCAGCCCGCCTCCAGTGGTGTCGCGACAAGCGTGAATGGAGGGACGAATGGAGACGTGTCGTCTTCAGCGATGAGAGTCGCTTCTGCCTTGGTGCCAATGATGGTCGTATGCGTGTTTGGCGCCGTGCAGGTGAGCGCCACAATCAGGACTGCATACGACCGAGGCACACAGGGCCAACACCCGGCGTCATGGTGTGGGGAGCGATCTCCTACACTGGCCGTACACCACTGGTGATCGTCGAGGGGACACTGAATAGTGCACGGTACATCCAAACCGTCATCGAACCCATCGTTCTACCATTCCTAGACCGGCAAGGGAACTTGCTGTTCCAACAGGACAATGCACGTCCGCATGTATCCCGTGCCACCCAACGTGCTCTAGAAGGTGTAAGTCAACTACCCTGGCCAGCAAGATCTCCGGATCTGTCCTCCATTGAGCATGTTTGGGACTGGATGAAGCGTCGTCTCACGCGGCCAGGTGGAAATGGCATGGCAAGCCGTTCCACAGGACTACATCCAGCATCTCTACGATCGTCTCCATGGGAGAATAGCAGCCTGCATTGCTGCGAAAGGTGGATATACACTGTACTAGTGCCGACATTGTGCATGCTCTGTTGCCTGTGTCTATGTGCCTGTGGTTCTGTCAGTGTGATCATGTGATGTATCTGACCCCAGGAATGTGTCAATAAAGTTTCCCCTTCCTGGGACAATGAATTCACGGTGTTCTTATTTCAATTTCCAGGAGTGTATATCGCGTTACATAAACCTCGCGGATTCACGCTTTTAACCTTCCAGAAAGTTTCAAAATAGCGTGCACCCCGCCACAGGGCGAAAAATTTATTCGGGAAATATTTACCTAGGCTGTGGCCACGCCGTTTCTCTGAGAGATTCCATTCACCCGGACCAGCTCCAACGAGGTATGTTGAAAAGCTTCTACCAGCAGCTTGTACTACCGTTCAGTCGGTAACGGCAGTACTGCGAAATACAGCGCCTTCAATCCGAGTCCCAGTCTAGCCTAGAGTTTTAATCCGCCAGCAAGTGTGAAAACAGCGCACACTCCGCTGCACACTGAACGTTTTATTCTAAAATCTCGGATTCCTTCCTCTGTCCATTTCGGGGCATCTACCAACGGTGCGTGATTTCCAGAGAGACGCAAGAGGGAGTGACACAAGCGGTTTTGAACGTTGAATTCGCCGCTTAATATGTCACTGCTAGGGGTGGCTGCATTGTGGAGGAGGGCTACTGGGTGATTTGCAGATTTTTGTTGCTTTAGCAAAAGTAGGAGGAACGTTTGATGCTGGCCTCCACCTTGCTGTTGTTTCTGTCGTTCCTCATATTCCGGCTGCTGTGCATGGATTCCGGAAACAGCGATCGTGTGAAACCCAACTCGCTTTATTTGTTCATGAGACCCAGAAAATATTAGCTACAGGCTCCCAGGTAGATGGCATTTTCCTTGACTTCCGGAAGGCGTTCGATACAGTTCCGCACTGTCGCCTGATACACAAAGTAAGAGCCTACGGAATATCAGACCAGCTGTGTGGCTGGATTGAAAAGTTTTTAGCACACAGAACACAGCATGTTGTTCTCAATGGAGAGACGTCTACAGACGTTAAAGTAACCTCTGGCGTGCCACAGCGGAGTGTTATGGGACCACTGCTTTTCACAATATATATAAATGACCTAGTAGATAGTGTCGGAAGTTCCATGCGGCTTTTCGCGGACGATGCTGTAGTATACAGAGAAGTTGCAGCATTAGAATATTGCAGCGAAATGCAGGACGATCTGCAACGGATAGGCACTTGGTGCATGCAGTGGCAACTGGCCCTTAACACAGACAAATGCAATCTATTGCGAATACATAGAAAGAAGGATCCTTTATTGTATGATTATATGATAGCGGAACAAACACTGGTAGCAGTTACTTCTGTAAAATATTTGGGAGTATGCGAACGGAACGATTTGAAGTGGAATGATCATATAAAAGTAACTGTTGGTAAGGCGGGTGAAAGGTTGAGATTCATTGGGATAGTCCATAGAAAATGTAGTCCATCAACAAAGGAGGTGGATTACAAAACACTCGTTCGACCTATACCTGAGTATTGCTCATCAGTGTGGGATCCGTACCATGTCGGGGTGACAGAGGAGATAGAGAAGATCCAAAGAAGAGCGGCGCGTTTCGTCACAGGGTTATTTGGTAAACGTGGTAGCGTTACGGAGATGTTTAGCAAACTCAAGTGGCAGACTGCGCAAGAGAGGCGCTCTGCATCGCGTTGTAGCTTGCTGTCCACGTATCGAGTGGGTGCGTTTCTGGATGAGGTATCGAATATATTGCTTCCCCCCTACTTATACCTCCCGAAGATATCACGAATGTAAAATCAGAGAGATTCGAGCGCGCACGGAGGATTTCCGGCAGGCGTTCTTCCCGCGAACCATACGCGACTGGAACAGGAAAGGGAGGTAATGACAGTGGCACGTAAAGTGCCCTCCGCCACACATCGTTGGGTGGCTTGCGGAGTATAAATGTAGATGTAGATGTAGATGTAGATGATGTTGGTACCACAAGTTCGCGAACCAAGGTACAGGAGGTGGACAAAAACTTGGGAGCACTAAACACACAATGCATTACTGTTCCTAATCGACAGGGAAAATCGTTGGTAATCAAAACATATTCCAGTCCTCTCGAATTGGCTGAATACAGGTTCTGTATCGTTTTCAAGGGAATATTATACCATTCTTTCTGCAAAATAGTGAAAAGTGCAGGTAACGATGATGCACCCTTCTCTCCAAACCACACAACAAAGGCTCAATAAAATTGAGATCTGGTGATTGTGGTGGCTGTGGGAAACGTGAAGATTCAATCTCGTGCTCACATAACCAGTCCTGGACGATAGGAGCTGCGTGGACAGAGGCCCTGTAGTCTTGGAACACAGCATCACCATTGGGGAACAAACATTGTGCTGTGGGATGGACGGACCTGATCAGCCAGAACAGTCACATGATCTTTGGCAGTAAAGCGACTTAGCAGAGTAACTATGGGACACTGTGTGGCTGCCAAAATCATTACCGAACGTCCGCCATGTTTCACTCTTGGGTCGTAAAATCGACCAGAAGTTGGAGACAGTGTGAAACAACACCCATCCAACCAAGTCCAGGTTTTATGGCTTCGGCGCCACGTTTCCCTGTTATGACGTCACTGATAAGTTGTTTTGGAATTCCACCTCGCCTGCAGTTCCCTGCTTATAGAGCTCCTTTCGTGAGAGTGACATTCAGTTCTGCAGCGATTTTTGCAGCTGTCGTCCTCTGATTTTTCAACACTAACCTCTTCATTGACCGTCAGCCACGATCACTCAACAACACTTTCGTCCGTTTTGTGACTTGTCAGACGGTATTATTCCGTTTTCACGGTACGCGGTATAAATCCTAGATACGGTGACACTTGAAACACCAGTGAAACGCCCGCTACACCTGCTGGGTAGAACAAAAAATAGTTCAAATGGCTCTGAGCACTATGGGACTTAACGTCTGAGATCATCAGTCCCCTAGAACTTAGAACTACTTAAACCTAACCAACGTAAGGACATCACACACATCCATGCCCGAGGCAGGATTCGAACCTGCGACCGTAGCAGTCGTGCGGTTCCGGACTAAAGCGCCTAGAACCGCTCGGCCACTACGGCCGGCGCTGGGTAGAACAGGTGATTAGGACTGTGCAAAGGGCCAAATAATGTGGCGGTCAGTTTCACTTCAAAATTGTAATTTATTGTAATTAAATAACACATTTAAACCAAAACGGCACATAGCCGAACCTTTACAACTACGAGTTTCAAAATCCAATTCTTTCACGGCTGAAGACCTCCAAACAAGGAATCTTAAAAAACAACAAAATAAATTTATAGTGACTAAAGACACGCAGTTAAAATTGCAAATTATATATATATATATATATATATATATATATATATATATATATATATATATATATATCACAGCTAGGCTGAAAGAGGCAAAAGTGGATGGAACAAACATATACAAGATGCAATACCAACGGCTGAAGGCCACAATTAAATTTCAAAATTTTAAAATATGTTACCAAAATCTTTTAAGGCAGAAGGCCGCAATGTTTTCGCTTGAGGGGAAATTTTGAGAATAAGGCCTTAAGCGGCTGAAGGACCAGTTAATTTTCCAAAAATTCAAAAAATACCTTAACCTTTAAAATAAGTTTTTAGTGGCCGAATGCTCACTAAATGAAAAGGCAATGCAACGTCAATAACTAAATTTAAGAATAAGGTTTTAAGCAGCTGACGGCCCACAATTGATTTTACAAAAATTCAAAATACCTTAAACCTTATGTTTTAAGTGGAAGGCAGCACACTAAATGAAAAGATAGCACAACAACAGTAACTCTCAGCAAAATATCCACTTGCCAAAATTCAAACTTACTTATACAGGTTGAAGGCCCTTGATTTACATAAAGCACAACCAAAAAAAATTTTTTTTAAGCATTGGCTATAATACACTCCTGGAAATTGAAATATGAACACCATGAATTCATTGTCCCAGGAAGGGGAAACTTTATTGACACATTCCTGGGGTCAGATACATCACATGATCACACTGACAGAACCACAGGCACATAGACACAGGCAACAGAGCATGCACAATGTCGGCACTAGTACAGTGTATATCCACCTTTCGCAGCAATGCAGGCTGCTATTCTCCCATGGAGACGATCGTAGAGATGCTGGATGTAGTCCTGTGGAACGGCTTGCCATGCCATTTCCACCTGGCGCCTCAGTTGGACCAGCGTTCGTGCTGGACGTGCAGACCGCGTGAGACGACGCTTCATCCAGTCCCAAACATGCTCAATGGGGGACGGATCCGGAGATCTTGCTGGCCAGGGTAGTTGACTTACACCTTCTAGAGCACGTTGGGTGGCACGGGATACATGCGGACGTGCATTGTCCTGTTGGAACAGCAAGTTCCCTTGCCGGTCTAGGAATGGTAGAACGATGGGTTCGATGACGGTTTGGATGTACCGTGCACTATTCAGTGTCCCCTCGACGATCACCAGTGGTGTACGGCCAGTGTAGGAGATCGCTCCCCACACCATGACGCCGGGTGTTGGCCCTGTGTGCCTCGGTCGTATGCAGTCCTGATTGTGGCGCTCACCTGCACGGCGCCAAACACGCATACGACCATCATTGGCACCAAGGCAGAAGCGACTCTCATCGCTGAAGACGACACGTCTCCATTCGTCCCTCCATTCACGCCTGTCGCGACACCACTGGAGGCGGGCTGCACGATGTTGGGGCGTGAGCGGAAGACGGCCTAACGGTGTGCGGGACCGTAGCCCAGCTTCATTGAGACGGTTGCGAATGGTCCTCGCCGATACCCCAGGAGCAACAGTGTCCCTAATTTGCTGGGAAGTGGCGGTGCGGTCCCCTACGGCACTGCGTAGGATCCTACGGTCTTGGCGTGCATCCGTGCGTCGCTGCGGTCCGGTCCCTGGTCGACGGGCACGTGCACCTTCCGCCGACCACTGGCGACAACATCGATGTACTGTGGAGACCTCACGCCCCACGTGTTGAGCAATTCGGCGGTACGTCCACCCGGCCTCCCGCATGCCCACTATACGCCTTCGCTCAAAGTCCGTCAACTGCACATACGGTTCACGTCCACGCTGTCGCGGCATGCTACCAGTGTTAAAGACTGCGATGGAGCTCCGTATGCCACGGCAAACTGGCTGACACTGACGGCGGCGGTGCACAAATGCTGCGCAGCTAGCGCCATTCGACGGCCAACACCGCGGTTCCTGGTGTGTCCGCTGTGCCGTGCGTGTGATCATTGCTTGTACAGCCCTCTCGCAGTGTCCGGAGCAAGTATGGTGGGTCTGACACACCGGTGTCAATGTGTTCTTTTTTCCATTTCCAGGAGTGTAGATTGTAAACACTCATGAAAAGGACAGTACAGACAACGCCACTCAGACGCCTCCCAACTACACTTGATCCGTCGGTAACCCAACCAACAGACAGTAACGGACCGACCGACCAAACGACTTGCTAGCCACCAATCGGTACATGAACAAGGACCAGGCTGTTACGGACGTGATTATCCACAATGAAATATGTATTAAGCTGTCAAAACTGCACACCGTGTTGGACAGCGACAACAGGTGAGGAAAGGAGACTGCCTGAAATTACGTTAGTGGCCAGGGGTGGTAACGAGAACACTAAGGGCCATAAGGCAAAAAATTCTGCTGGTACACTTGAATTTGAAATAAGATAATATAGTTAACTCCACCAAAAAAGAACACTGCCTGAATTTACGTCAGTGGCCAGGGCAGACAACCAGAACTCTAATGGCCACAAGGCAGAAAATTCCGTTGGTACATTTGAATTGTAGTGAAACAATATAGTTAATTCCACCGCACAGCAGCTCGATTTCACCACTACAAACACTCAGTGTTGCTCACAGGAAAAGCTCGCCAACAGAGAACCACCGAAATGAATGACACAACATGAGCGGTCGTGGCTTGGGTACTTAAGACACCACTCAACTTTGACGTCCTGGGTGGGTGAGCCAAGAAGCTCGTAGCAATGCGACAGCTCCACACACACGCACCGACACTGCGCAGGGACCGCCAGCGGACCCAGCCGACTGCTCCGCACGGACATTTCCTCCATGGACCGCACCAAACGACCGACTGCCCGCACACACACTAGCCAGAAAATATACAGGGTGAAAAGTATTTAAACCGACAAACTCTGGGAGGTTGTAGGGGACATCAAAACAAATATTTTCCCCTAATGTCAGTTTTTCCTATGAGGAGTATTTAAGCTGGTAGAGGAAGATTTCTCTGGCGGCAAATTAATTAAACCAACAAACACTTTTCCAATTTTTTAAGACCAAGAGACAACATATTAACACAACCCAATTTCAATTACAGTAGATTTTCAAAAATGTCTCCTTTGACACGTAAACAAAGGTTACACCGTCGCGTCATGTTCTGTTCAAAATGGTTCAAATGACTCTGAGCACTATGGGACTCAACTGCTGAGGTCATTAGTCCCCTAGAACTTAGAACTAGTTAAACCTAACTAGCCTAAGGACATCACAAACATCCATGCCCGAGGCAGGATTCGAACCTGCGACCGTAGCGGTCTTGCGGTTCCAGACTGCAGCGCCTTTAACCGCACGGCCACTTCGGCCGGCTCGCGACATGTTCTGTCTGACACGGGCAAAAACCCCAGGAGTATCCTGAATTGTTCCTGCTGCTGCTACTATCCGGGCAACAAGATCTTCTTCTGATGCAACAGGAGTTGCGTAAACAAGGTTGCGCACCTTTCCCCACACAAAAAGTCCAGAGGGGACATATCTCGGGATCGAGCAGGCCATGGTACAGGACCACCTCTGCCAATCCATTTTTCTGGGATGACTGAAACGTGCCGGCGCCCCGTCATGTTTGAACCACATGCGTTGTCTTGTAGGGAGCGGGACGTCTTCCAGCAATTATGGCAATGATCTGGCGAGAAAATTGTAATAGTGCTGGCCATTGAATAGCCTAGGTAGCAGATACGGCCCAATTAAACAGTCCCCAACAACACCGACCCACACATTAACGAAGAACCGAACTTGATGAGCGCTAGTAACTGTGGCATATGAGTTATCCTCACTCCAAACATGCGAATTGTGCATGTTGAAGACTCCATTACGCCCGAACGTTGCTTCGTCGGTAAACAACACAGAGGCTGGAAATGTAGGATGCATTTCACACTGTTCCAGGTACCACTGCAAAAACTGTGCTCTGGGTAGATAATCAACTGGTTCCAGATTGTGGACACGCTCTAAGTGAAATGGACGTAACAATTGCTCTCGAAGGACTGTTCTTACATTCGCCTGATTCGTCTCCATGTTACCTGCAATTGCACGAGTGCTGATTGAAGGATCCCGCTCCACATGCTGCAAGACAGCTTCCTCAAATTGCAGCGTTCTTACCGTGCGACGGCGTCCCTGTCCAGGTAGTCTGCTAAACGTCCCGGTCTCACGCAGACGTTGGTACACAGCAGCAAAGGTCGTATGATGCGGGATACGGCGATTAGGATATTGTTGTTGATAAACCCGCTGTGTAGCTCGTCCGTTGTGGTGCGCTACGTAGTACGCACCAACCATACCAGTGTACTCACTCCAGGTGTATCGTTCCATTAGTAAACAGAGACAATGCACTACTACACTGGTGGACAACAGTTGCCTACAACTGAAGAGTGTAATACGCCCTCTAACAACTGAAGATCGTAATATGGCTTCTAACGACTGAAGAAAGTAATATGGCCTCCACCGGTTTAAATAATCCTCATAGGAAAAAATGACACTAGGGAAAATATTTGTTTTGATGTCCCCTACAACCTCCCAGAGTTTGTCTGTTTAAATACTTTTCACCCTGTTTGTGCAAGACCAAAGATGGTACAAGATGCAAATATCGATACATATCGCTTCAGCCACACGTAGAAGAAGAAAGAACCACAGCATAACCGCAAAAATGGCGGGAACCAAACGCAGATAGACAGCAAAGTTCAAAGAAACGCATAGTTCGGCGTGAGCACGGTTCAACCAGACACTTCGGATCCATTGATTACAGAAGCACCACCCATACCAGTACCAACAGTTTCTCCACATTCGAAATTACTGGGCTCAGACATAATATACTCACAACTAGACGGACCATTATTCTGACGACTACTGACACCTGAGGATATTTTACAGGAGCTGTCGCGGTCAAATACAACAACGCATCCTGCAAGCTTGTCTAGCATCTGCATTTACGGTCAAGCACGCCGCGGTGTTTCCATATTTCTGTCCTGTATGTGTATTCAGAGAAATGTTTCACCCCAAATGATATGTTTCGAACATGTCATTCACCATCTGGTTGTGGTTAATAGCTCTTGTTCCTCGCAGAAGATTTTTTGATACCCTCTTGCAACATACCAACACTCTTCTTTTGCAGTTAAGCTTTGGGTCAAACTTTGGATGAAAACTTTCATCTTTCTGAAGCTCCCGGTTTTCGGGACCAGAAGCAAATCTTCCTTTACTTCAGAAGTTGAAATAGGAGGCAGTTCACCAGCTAGACAAGCAAATCGTCTACCTAGCGGAAGCATGACCTTTGCAAATTGTTTGAGTAAGCGAAGCTTGGTGAGAAGTGTAGGAAGTAGCTACCAGACTTCCACGTTGCGAAATGCTTTTGCCCACAATCCATCTCCACTCAGGTCATTTCATTTTAACTTAGCGATATTTTTGGTCACGACTAGCCAGCTCGCAAAGGAATCTTGCACTCCTTATGCAGCCTTATTGTATTTCCAGGGGCATTACCTGATGAGACGTGGGACTTACGGGAGGCAGGAAAAGGTGTGAACGGGGCCTTACGCAGTTACCTACCGTTGGTTGCAAAGGTTTTTTTTTTTTTTTTAAAAAAAATCACGTACACTTTATTTGGAACCAATTGCATATAAGGTTGACAACAAGGAACAAATATGAAATTTGACTGTTAAGACAATATCTAATTAAAAATTCTTTAGACAAATTACATTCACGGCTGAAGGCCCTATTGACCAGATACTCGAATTATTTGTCGGCTGAAGGCCCCAGTAGTAATTATTCCAACAATTTGATGACTGAAGGCCTAGATAGAAAATTCTTACTAAAATAATAAAAGGACATTTATATTAAGAGACAATATGTAATTAAAATTATCAAGTAGAAATTGCATTCACGGCTGAAGGCCTTATTAACAAGACATACAAATATTTGTCGGCTGAAGGCCACAATAGCAGTAATAACTGAAACAAATTGACGGCTGAAAGCCTGGAAAGCAAGTTCTTTTTAAATCCAAAATAACAATCAAAAAAATTTTTAAACAATCATCACGATCAGGTCAAATCAAGGGGAAGTGGTCCTCAGACAGTGTTCCAAGGGTCGACATGGGAAAGTCCCTCAAACGTAAGTAAGGTGAGACAGGCAGCCCAGTGTTATACTCACTTAAGGATGGCAACTCAAACCAGCCACAGTTTAAACGCAAGACCAACGCTCTCGCAAAATCTACCTAACGTCCGATGCCCAATACAACGATGGAATAACCCACGCCAGGCAGACGGGCGTAAAACTAAAAACATTGTACAACATAACATGTTCAAACGCAAGAGTAATCCGAGATAATCACAAGAAGTTGCCTCCACGAATCCAATACGCAGACAGCGTTAAAATGACTTCTCATTCAAAACCACACTACATACACATAGATCTGCGAAAACAATACCACAAACAACTCAGACAATATTAAAACCAGTCACTGTGGAGCAACAGGACGAATTACAAGTCAACACAAACACAGAGGAGCTAGAAACGGTCGCAAAACCAAATACACGTCGTCCACTGAGACGACCGACCGAGCGACCAACCAACGGTCGTTCCCGCTCAAGTCAGGCACGGAAAGGTCCCAGTATGAATCGTCGACTGACAGCTTATTGCCATGAGGTCACTTCGACGGACGGAGACACGCTCACAAGTGAAGGTTGCACTAACGGAAATAACGATCCATTCAGCTCAAACTCGCTGAATCCGGTCCTTGACGTGGTCGTGCACTCTGACGACGACATCCTTCCTTAGGGCGAGTACCGGCTGTGCCGACTTCACTGCTGCTCCCTCCCCAACTGAACTCCGACACACGACGACCCGGAAATACTAGAGGTCGCTCTAAAGATAGTACCACAGTACTCGCTATCGACAAACGCCGCTGCTCCCGCTCACAGACAGACAAAGCGAGCAAACGTAGTGGTGCCAGTGAACGGACTAAGGAAACGAGAGGTCACAATCCGGATACACGACGCCAACCTGTCAACGGCACAAACACGAGCCGCAGCACGGCTCACCTGAAGTCAACATGTATTTTCCATTTACTTCCATTGCTTTTGAAAAAAATTACCACACTGTTTTAAAACAGTGTAATTGTAATTCAGCTGAATTACGCAATTGGGTCAGAGTTCAATTTTGGAGCAAAGCACCATGGAGAACCTTTTAGGACGTTTCAAAAAAAAAAAAAAAAAAAAGTCTCCACTCCTGTGAACTGCACCCAAAGATATAACATTTAGCCAAATGAAAACGAGACAGATGGAAGTAAACTTTATTATTTTTGTAGTAATCGCTGTAGCTGTTGATACATTTATTCCATTGTGAGACGCGACCGTCAGTGCTTTCATAGAAAAACGCTTACGGTTACCTACAATACCGCGATTGTACTCACAAGGGAACCTCCCCATCGCACCCCCCCTCAGATTTAGTTATAAGTTGGCACAGTGGATAGGCCTTGATAAACTGAACACAGATCAGTTGAGAAAAAAGGAAGAAGTTGTATGGAACTGTGAAAAAATAAGCAAAATATACAAACTGAGTAGTCCATGGACAACATAGGCAACATCATGACAGTGTGAGGTCAGGAGCGGCGTGGTCCAGTGGTCAGTGGTCAGTGACCACTAGCTCTACTGAAGTAACGACTGTCGTTCCGTCGCCTGAAGCGGCGCCCATTACAGAAGCAGGATGTCTTTCCAAAAATGACGGAACTACTGAGCAAGATGTACAGAGAGACGAGAACGAGGATGCTGCACAAGATCCCAGCACGGCTTCCCAGACTGAAGAGCGACAGAAATCCGGATCTCTTCCCAAAAAGCATAAAAAACGGAGGATAGCTCCACCTGACGCTCCTCAAAAGGTAGAATCAGTGCGTGAAAAGGCACAACAAATTGGTCGCAAAATCAGTGGTACGACATCCGTCAATTTTGACGTAGACCCACAGACCCCGCATACAGCGGGAAAAGACTAGTTTCGAAAAGTGAAAACGCAGACGCAACACGATGGTGAAACGAAACGGTCCACAAGTAAAGAAACAAAGAACAGAACTCCATCTCAACGTGGGCCAAAGATAGAGTTGTCTCAACGCAGTGATACAAAAAATTGGGCAGATGACATTGAAGAATTTCCCGCAGATGAGGAAATGAAGGAAGTATCACACCTACCAGGAGGAAAGATTCCAGTGCAGAAAGACAAGCAAATGAGGGACGAGACATCGTCTCGGCCATAACATGGGAAACCTTAGGCTTTGTCGGCAGTGGGTCATAACGACTTGTATACTTACTTAATTAATCGCCGGCCGAAGTGGCCGTGCGGTTAAAGGCGCTGCAGTCTGGAACCGCAAGACCGCTACGGTCGCGGGTTCGAATCCTGCCTCGGGCATGGATGTTTGTGATGTCCTTAGGTTAGTTAGGTTTAACTAGTTCTAAGTTCTAGGGGACTGATGACCACAGCAGTTAAGTCCCATAGTGCTCAGAGCCATTTGAACCACTTAATTAATCATGAATTCGTTACAAGCTTATAGAATCGGGACTTTGAATCTAAACAAGATCCGTAGCGAATTAAACCTTAAGAACTTGCAAGACATGCTCTACGCCGCTGATATTGATGTTATTATGTTACAAGAAGTAACAGATATTAGACTGGATGCCATCACAGGTTACAATGCAGTCGTAAATCCAGGGAGCGACAGTGACCTCGGAACTGTGATACTCGCCAAAGAAGGAATTATCATCAAAGATGTGGAGAAACTGGTAAACGCCAGAGGTCTAGCTGTCACCATTCACAATACGCGTTTTATAAATATTTATTCACCATCTGGCACCGGGAACAGGAGGCGAAGAGCTGAATTTTATAAAGATGATATAGTTCCCCTTTTCGGTGGCCGCTACGAGCATATCATTTTTGGAGGTGATTATAATTGTGTGCTGTCTCCAAAAGACCAGACGCCGCATTTTAATAACTGTGCAGAACTCGGAGCCGTAACTACAGAACTCCGCTTAATTGACACCTGGGAGCTCAAGAACGGTGCATTGCCGGGTTTCACTCATATTACGAATCATTCCGCTAGTCGCATCGACAGGATCTATGTAACAGTCGACCTGGAAACACACGTTCTCCAGACAGAGTTATGGCCCACTATCTTTTCGGATCACGCTGCATACATATGTACCATGAACTTAAAACGGCAAGAAACGTACAGGGGACGAGGCTTGTGGAAGTTGAACGTGGAACATCTAAAAGACCCTGAATACCACGAAATATTCGATAACGTATGGAACGCGTGCGAGAACAAATTCACTTCATATACCTCGGCACTGGCATTGTGGATGAAATGTGTGAAACCCGCGATAAGAAAATCGCTGATGAATTACACCCGCGAGAAAAGTGTTTGGCAAAAACGGACGATAGAATATTACTTCCAAGTCCTTCGTGACCTATATCAATCTGATGAGTCCGTAATCGCCAACTACGTGGAAATAAAACGGATTCAGGCTAAACTTCTCGGACTGAAGCGGAAACAGCTGGAAGGTCATCAAGTAAGAGCAGGACTTCACGATGCTGTAAAAGGAGAGCAAACATCTATATATCATGTGATTAATGAGAGGAAGGGGCAGCGCAGGAAAATAATAACCGAACTAAGATCTTCTGACGGCAGGTTACTGACGCAGCAAAGTGACATCAAGAACGAAATTCACAAGTACTTCGCAGAGTTATTAGGCAAAATGACAATGGATATCCCGGTGGACAATGACATCATGACGGGATTCACACGCGGGCTCGACCCGGTAGAAGCAAACAACTTGTTAACTGAAATTACAGAAGAAGAAGTCGCAGACGCTATAACACGAAGCCCGAAAAATAAGTCTCCTTGGCCTGACGGAATCCCGGCCGAGTTCTATCAATTGTTCAGAAGGCAGTTGATTCCCAAATTAGCGTGTATCTGTGACGAATTAATGAATCCCGCCAATGGCGTCCCACGCGACTTCCTAGAAGGAACCATTGTTCTAATCCCGAAACATCCTGCAGGAAAATCTGTAGCAAATTTTAGGCCTATCACTCTCCTAAATTCTGACTATAAAATATTTGCCCGCATCATAAACGAAAGATTAAAATAAGTATTGAACACAGTCACTGGATCATATCAATTGAGCGTAGGAAAAGACAGATCAATTTACCAAACACTGTGCGACTACAGAGATATTATTTCCATTGCCGCAGCATTCGATAGAGTCGATCATGCTTATCTTTTTCACACCATGCATGCCATGAACTTCCCGCAAGGTTTTATCAACATTATTACAAATCTTCTGCAGAAGTCAACATCGATAGTTATGGTAAACGGTCAGTCCAGTAAGCCCATTGTAATGAAAAGTTCGGTGCGACAAGGGTGCCCGATGTCTATGACACACTTTGCAATAGCAATCGAGCCATTGCTTTTTCGCCTGAGCCACAACCCACAAGGATTCACTACACGCGGCCGTAGGATTGTCTGCAGAGCATATGCCGATGACGTTGCATTTATTGTCAAAGACAACGACGAGATAGAGATAGAGAAAGCACTCGACATAATAAACAAATATGAACAAGTATCTGGTGCGAAAATGAATAGGAATAAGTCTGGCATAATGAATATTGGAAGCGGATTAGGAGTTCCCATTCATGGGCCAATAAAGGAAATTTTCACCATGACATGTCTTGGAGTGGAGTACACAAGAAATATTCGGCAGACCATCGCAGTTAATTACAGAAGAATCCTCAACACCATCCGTGCCTGTATACGTCAGCACAATCTCCTTACTCTTGATGAGATACAAAGAGTGGCTCTCGTCAACATCTATTTGTCCTCTAAATTAAATTACGTGGCTCAAGCCCTGCCAATGCCGAGGCAAGTGGCGAACAGGATTTTGGCTGCTTTTGGCCATTTCGCCAGCCGCGGCCACATCTTCAAAGTCAAGTACCAAACATTGACTTTACCGACTGGGAATGGTGGATTGAATCTCACAGACGTGTATAATAAAGCACAAGCATTGTACGTCTGTAAAACATATAAACTGTGGAAGCGGTCAGTCGACAGTGTCACCGCATTCTTGTTAAATGAAATATTGCCGGCCAGCCAGGACGCCCCAATAGACGTTCACCACATCCCAAATGAACTTTACCACCTAAAACATTTCTTCGTAGAATACAGCTACATTGGACTGGGAACACCCGAGAAAGATGTCATCAAAGTCAAGAAAATATACCAAAAATTAATGAACTTTCAGACCAAGAACATCATAGAACAAAAATACGTCGGTCACTCTTGGCATGATATCTGGAGGAACATACACCA